>NC_052616.1:12238526-12342403 GCF_016545825.1 Eucalyptus grandis | reverse complement strand
CTCTCTCTCTCTCTCTCACACCCGGTTGGCGATAAAAAATTCTGCTGGTCTCTCTATTGCATCTTTTGCCGTTGAATGAAATTTGAGAGATGCATTCACATGTTAGAGGGATTCAATCCATCGTTGCATTTGATTGCTTTAGCATTTCACATTTGTTATTGGATTCATCTGAGTAATTTGCTACTTTTAGCATGTTGAAGGAAAATTGACAAAAAATAATTTCAAACCTTTCGCATATATGTCAATTTTGTTCTAAACATTTTAATTTAGCCAATCGAGTTTTAAAAACATTTTAAAATTTTTGATAATTTGCTGATGTGATCGATTTAGCTAATTCTAATCAGAAATCATTGACGTGGATACATTGTCGATGCTAACTTTGCAACTTTTGAATTATTTACCAACAAAAAAGGTTTTTGCATTTTTTGCAATTTTCTTAAATCCAGCACAAATTCTTAACTAGAAAGGCTTCTTGAAATAAGGGCATATTAAGTTACCAACTAGTAACACCAAAAATGAGCGTTACCCACCCTAGCAATAAGCTGCTGGCTAAAAGCCGAAAACATTGACATCACATCAAGCTTTCCCTTCTTCCCAATGAAACTCTCACAAAAGGAGTTACAAGAGTAGCTCAATTATAAACATGTCATTTCTTAACATTTACAGTATCCCGTACACATGGTATTGCCCAGATAATAATTGGTAAGTCGACAAAGTTTGAATCGTAATATAAGCATTTTCTTATGCATATGACTAAACATAAGATTATCTATTGCATTTTTCAGAGAATCAACTTCCATTTCCTTAAAGTGGCCTTCAAGTCAAAGGCCACTCCTTTCTAAACAAAATTTGTGCTCGTGTCTTTTTAAGTTGAAGGAAGAGAAAACTACTTCACTTATTAGCTGATTACATAGGCATCTTACGACTCAGCATCGTCTCAACTTATCTTGGCATGTAGCTTGAGCTGAAGAACCCGTATCACCATAGACATCTTAAGCTGCAAACGCTCAATAAAGCCAGGACCAGATTTCTGCATACTTCTTATCAGCCACTCATAATCAGAGACTGTAGCATCAGGCAGTGGTTCCAAAAATTCGCACCTGTCAAGTATGTGAGGTGGAGGTACTCCAGCCACAAGGTTTGTATCTAGCTTCGGCCTATTAACCTTGATGAGCTCTTTCGGAATTTCAATGATTGGACTATCAAGGGCCCGAGGAACAGCACCTGGAAGTACTCCCTGTTGGAAAGGCAGTGCTCTTGCAGATTGCAAGCAGAATTCAATCCATTGATGGATTAATGGAGATGGGCCTCTAATGCGGCCTCCAATTTGGTCGGTGCCTATCTTAGAGGCAGCAGGGATGGCCTATCACAAGAAGAAAGTATCATCAGGACATGATGCTGATGGTGACGGAGAAAGATCCTAGAGCTACGTTCAACAGTGTATTACTCTCTCTAGTACAGTAGCTTCCATACATTACTAGTGCTCAGTCACTAACAAGTGAAATCACATGAATATGGGAGAGGAGATAAGGCTCCACAAATACATACCCACAGATCTGCCCCATAAGCTTGCTCCTGATTTTGGCACAATGACTGCAACATTGCATCTTTATGGCAACAGGAAGGACGTCACTGCTCCACCCAACAGCCACCCATACATCATCCACCCCAAAAGCTTTTAAATAGTGTGTATTGTCAAAGAGTCGAACCTGCATGAAGTAAGACCTAAGCCTTAAACTTTTGAAAGATAAGAACCTATACAAGATGCATCAAGTTGTTCCTTTCCCATACGAAAAATTGAAAGATCAGACGTTTCAATAATTGCTGGAAGATCCATTCATGGCCGTAAACTAATAATGGAAATGTAAGATGATTCTCACCATCTTCCGAAAATTACCAAGCTACCCCATCCTCACAAGCAATCGAACAAGTGTCACTTTAGTTTTGGAAAATCAGGTCGAGTTCTCACCTTATAGTTTCTTAAAAGATTAGGCTAGCTCATTATGAAGGAATGGGTGTAGTAACTGTACTTTACCATACCTGCTTCACAAGTGATGCCAGATTTTGCCTGACAGCATTCTTTCCACCAACTACTTTTGAGTCAATGTCATCTGTGTTGTATGATGCTCCCATGTACTTAAGAACAGCACCGATAACCTCTCTAGGACTATCAACCATTGAAATTCTCCCAGCAAGCTCAGGCCTCCACAAATCCTCCCAGTCCTGCAATACACCAATGATTGTTAATCCTACAATCTTACATGACAGCTAAAATTATTCTATGCAATTAATATATGCAAAAAGTTTGTAGATGATGACAGTTCAACATATCTTATGATTATCTAACTCATGCGACTTCAAGTTGAGCAAAATGGAAGCTAGTTTTACCTGCTTGGTTTTTGGGGGAGTCAAGGAATGCTCCCAAATCTTAAGAACATGATCCGTCCAAGTCATTCAGCATTTTGATTGAAAGAGAACCCTACTAGATTAGTTTTACAGTGGTCAACTTTCATGAATTTGATGGAATTTTTGACTAAAAGATATGCGCTAGGTAGAAAATCCTTCACCTAAGGAAAAACTGGAGAGGTACTTCAAGAAAAGCCCTTGTTTTTCACTAGAAAATTTCTACTGCTTACTTTCTTCTCATAGATCAGCACAGTCTCACAAAGTATAGATGGGAAATGAGAGGCACAGGGTGTTGAATCTGAAAGAGTCCATCTTTATTGAAACACAAACTGGAAAGATAGATAGCACTCATATCCTATTCAGGGTCGCTTGTGAGTTGTCTTATGTCCTTTGGTATTTCTAAAATTGCATACTCTATTCAATTGGTTGCTTGGACATCATGAGCCGAAAGATGATTAAGGCAGTTGATCAATACAAAATAAAATAAAATAAAATAAAAATTAAATTTATATTATATTATCCTTCATGAGAATTTCCAATTTATACATTGATACCTGCAAGCTCCATCCAAAGTTTTGTCTTCATTGGTTTTGCCCCATGAACAGGAGAGAAACCCAATTTACACAGAAGAAAACCATAAATTCTTTTTTTTCCAGTTTGAAATGAATTTTCATAGATCACATACCATATTAAACCATTTCTAAATTTGATTCATGAGGTGCAAGAGCAAACCTTTATAGTTTGGGTAGGTTCCTTTTTCCTTTTCTGGACTAACCAAGTTGTTGACTGTCTAGATTTTGAAGACAAGCTTGTCTACTTCATTGCAAGGAATTTAAGACAATACGTATAAAATTTTCCTCTACTATATTAATTGGGTCAGCACTTTGCTATTCTCTGCCACAGGTTTCAACATTAGCTTGGCCCATTGGTATGGTATAGATCTAAGATGAGATACTTGATTTAAAGGGCTATGCTATCAAATTACAGTTAAGGAATCTATATTACACTATTAGAAAAATGTGCTCACGTCTTATCGTGCACATGCTTTATCGATCTTCACCACCTCCTTGTTATTGGCTTCTACTTATGATCCTTGCTAAGCACAAATTCACAACCTAATATAAATTAGGACTGATATTGTAGGACTTCTTACCTGTCCAATTCACTTAAGAAGGAGATCCACGCAGGCTGTCAAGCCCAATACTAGAAACAAATGGGTCTCTAAAACCACCAGAAAGTTTGAGGTATATTTATTTAATAGGAAAATCCATCTACGATTTTGAGTTCTCCATGAACTTAGTTTCCATAATGGGGCCTTGGTGCAATGGTATGTTCTCACTGTGTGACCTGGAGGTCATGGGTTCGAGCCAAGGAAACAGCCTTTAGGAAACATTGCAAGGTAAGGCTGCATACCTTAGACCTAAGGGACCTGACCACAGTTGCAGCTTAAATATTGCAGTAGAAGTTACTGTCACCAAACTAACCATAACATACACCGTTACAAAGTGATCAGGACCATTCCATGATTTACCCAATCTTTTAAACAAATCAACATCAACCTGCAAGTGATTACCTCTATCGGAGCCATATTAAGCTTTTTGAATTTGCTTTTTTTGTAAGCTATCACCATACTTCCCCAGCGATAGGGAGCTGCCCATACTTTACCGCCTGTATCAGTTGCCCCCTCAGAATTCCTGCGTAAATGTACCTGAGATCTTTTCAGTGAAAGTGAAAATTATTAAACTACAAACACATCAAATCAATGGCTCAGGTAAGAAGCAAGCGCAGTTATCATATCAAACTCAAATCACGCACAGAAATTCAGCAAGCAGTTGTTTGACTAATTAAAGCATTGTCACACTTCAATAACACCATTTTCTAAGTTTTATCGGCTTGTTATCAATGCAAATTAGCACTTTTTCACAAATGTTTGATGTTTCCAAGCTCAAGAATGCCGCCCATGATCCTGAACTTTTAACTTCATTTTGACCAAAATCTTCTAAGCTTGTCTGCAATAAACCACACTGTCTGTCTTCTTGAGAGCAATAAACCCCCTAGCATTTTTGCCCTTCACTTCTACTGCATCATCATTGCATTTTTGCATTTCCATCCCCACTTGCTCCTACATTAACCACATAACATACCCAGCCCTCATCTAAATCTTTTGTAATTCAAAATTTTAAAATAAAAACAATGGACTTAATGGACAAATTTATTGTCTTCAAACTTGTCGATCAGATTCTGCATCTCACAACTAGGAAGAGAATATTTTGCGAAACTTCCCACGTATTTACTTATTCGGTTGCAAGATTACATTGACATGAACATAGAGGCATTAGAGTGCATTCACAGCACAAAATTCTAGAAAGGACTGCAGTGCACGACTGTCTGCATCTACTATTTCATGTTTACCTTCCATTTGTCATTTAAGCCAGAAAACCAATCCTGCTCTTCTGCCCTTTCTATAGGCTCGATCAGGCCTTTCTTTATAGCTAGATCAAGCCATGAGTCACCAACAGTGACAATATCAGCTGCAGCAGTAGACGCGGGCTTGACATTGCCTTTAGCAAAAGCAGTCGATACATCCGAAAATATGCTGTCAAGACTCTCGCGCAACTTAAGTTGTAGCCTCGCTCTCTTCCCTTGGGACTGCATAAATTCCTACACATCAAGCAAGCAATTTTTCACAACACTATACACACTAGGCGAATTCGCTCACATCATCAGGAAGAATACAATATCAATTTCCATTTCCCCAGATTTGCACCCGAGAAATCTAAAAGGTAAAGTCCAAAACAGGAGACCTTAATCCAAGGAGGAGGCACGGAGCCGCGAAGAGCGACGACCCGCAGCGGAACGGTCAGAGCGTACGACTTCGACTTCCATTTCTCAAACGCTTCCTCCAATTCCTTATCTTCCTCTTCTTCTTCAGCTACATCTCTCGTTCCACGCTCTCGTTCCTCGTCGCCGCCAGCACCATCTGCGCTCACATTTTCAAGCATAAAAACAACAAAATCACTCGCAAATCAACCATTCAACGATCCAGCAATACAGCAAAATGGACAGAATCAGTTCACTCCTCATTCATGCTCAAGCAACAAAATCACCATCCCTCAACAAACAAAACGTACGGCACTGCACGACCGAGAAAACGATAATCATGATAACATCAAAAGAAACAAATAAAAAAAAAAAAAAGGACCTCGAGTTTGGCCTTCCTCTCGCTGAACTACGGCGGAAGTGCCGGAATCGGAGGCGAGAGCGACGGGAGGAGAGAGAGAGCGACGGAGGCGAAGGCGAAGGCGAAGCCGAGAGCCGAGAAGACGGCGGCGCAGCCGAGCGATTCGAGCGCGTCGCAACGCGGAGGCTCCGGCCGGAGGACGAGAGAGCGGCGGCGAGAGCAGAGAGTGCGCGCCGCGCGACGGAGCCCATTCCGGTCGGGGAGGCGACGGCGGAGGCGAGGAAGCTGGGAGGCCGGTTCTTCGGAGCCGGACGGAGTCCAGCGGCGGAACTGAGAAAGGGGACGAGAGAGAAGATGAGCTCATTGCTAGAGATAGAGAGAGAGAGAGAGGACTGGTATGCGTCCTTTTGGGTAGAGAGATTTTTTTTTTTTTTTTTTTTTTGGCTCCATAAATGAGGAAGAGGAATTCGGAAGTACTTTTGGTTTGCTAGAATACTTGTAGTATAAATGCCTGCCACACCGTGATGTCATACTAGTGAGACTTGGGAGGGAAAATTTTGTTTTTGAGAAAAATACTCTTCAAGAAATCATTTCATCGAAAAATGTTTTCTCGATTTGGAAATTTTCTTACTTCAATAATTGATAGATGCTTCTCAAGACTAATCTCCAATTTTAGCGAAATTAGATCAAAAGCATATTTGAATGTAATAGAAGTTAACGGGGCCTTGAGGGTTGCTGGCCACTGAATGGGGTTTGGGCAACCTTCTTGACCATCATTTGTAAGTACTGACATTCTCCAGAGTTTTTGTGTCGTGTCGGACGTTTCGATACGTGTCGGACACTCGGATATTCTGGATACTCAGGTTAACACGTGTCGGAAAATCGGACACTACTCGAGTTGAAATTTTAATATACAAATTTCCGACATGTAATTCCAATATCGATGTCAATTTTAAAATTTAATAAATAAGAGATCAAAATATATATAAAAAAATAAAACACAATAATAAAATAATAAATGGAGAAAGAAAAAAAACTCGGTATTCTCTTTTCTCTTGATTTCCATTTCCGTGATACACAATTCACCCCTAATTTTTTTTTTTTCTCCTCTTCCAATATATCTAACATATGAGTCCATAATATAGATCGCTTGTTTTTTCTTTCAAGTTTTATGAATTATTGAAATAAAGTTGAATTTGTCAAATTGAAATAAAGTTGAATTTGTCAAATTGAAATAATTAATGATATTAATAAATGGAGGATTAATGTTTTTGTATATATTCATTCTAGGCTTTTTAAATTATTTATTTATGAATTTGATTGAAATAATCATAAAAATGATAATTTATTATTTAATATATAACGTGTCTCAATATATCGAAATTGTTTGTTTTTGATAAATGACGTGTCGGCGATATCGTGTTGTGTACGTGTCGCGTGTCAGTATTGATGTTACTTAGCTGACAGTAGCTGGCCATCCCATTGGTTGCTAGCCCTTTTCAAAATGATGGGGCAGCCATATCAAAAGCTCTTCATTCACTTTTCTTTTTAAATGTAATATAAAAAATTAATATTTGAAAAAAAACACTATTATGTTAGTCTTATTCTTTGTGCTTTAGTCACGTCAGCATAATGAATAAGTCACGTTGACATTTTCAATAAAATTAAGATAATAAGTTAATTCCATCAATTTGGCAAGTTTTAATATTTATTTACATATTTTATAATTTTAGAACTCAAACTGTATTTTAATGACAGGCTTTAAGACTCCAATGAATTTGTCCCTTCATATTCTAATACAAATGTGTCGATGGCCCGGCAATTATTTTAAGGAAAGCACGCTTTCGAAAAGCAAAGACTAACTTCCACAATTTTTTATTTGATAAATTCATGCAATCGGTTCAAGTCGGTAGCCGTCAGCTTCGACGATCGATCATCCGATGCATGCTTATTCTCAGAGAGGAACATGTGATTCTGTCATTATTACAGCAATCAGCTTTTCAAGCTGTCCAAGTCATGCTTTATCGGATGCGATTTACTTTCCTTCAATAATTCGAATAGACAGAACAACCAAAAGGGCAACAAATTTATTCACCAATAAATAATTTACAAAAATGAAATAACAATTTATTCAACTAAACTCAACCCAACAATAATTAGGCACCACATTATACAAGGTAAAACGGCATGAACAATTTCCTCCAGATTCTATTTCACAAGATTGTTTTGCATCAGATTCTTGAGCTCTTGTTTTGCATCAGATCCTTGCGCTTGTCGTTTCCAGTACTTTTTTAGCCGGCGCTTTCTCTTGACGTTCCACATAAGCAGAAGGAAACCACCCGGCATTTCCATTACATTCGCCTTCCGACCATCCGTTGGGAGCGACCTTGTGAAAACCCGAAAAAAGAGATGGAATAGCAAAATTATGATGGGAACGAAAAAGTGTAATTGCTATTAATAGATAGAGAACCGAGATTGTTTTTCTTTTTCTCCTCACATCCATGACAAAAGATAGGGCCGACAGAGCGAGATTGTTGGAGAAAAAGAATTTGTCGCTCAGTTTAACAGCAGTGCCAAAAATGATAGATGGCAAAATCCATTTCATCAGAAATGTGCAAACTTGTTCCAATGTAGCTGTTGATTGGTAGCAAATAGAAATTGCAGAGATGAAAAGAGGAGTACCTGCCGGACAATGACATAATCATCAACAGATAGACTCAACTCTCCTTCTGCTTGAGCATCAAATGAGTGTATGACCTGAAGCATGAAGTATAGGCTATTAGCTAGAAAAGAAAAAGGAAAGAGAAGACGAGGAAGTGAAAATGGTAGCTAATGTAACAAGAGAAACTCCAATTAAATGGGTCCCCAAAAAAATATAAAATAGTGGTGTCAGTAATGGACTTATGAAGCACAAAGTACTCTGGTTAAGCAAAGTCAAATCTGAAATGCAAATGATGGCACACGGAAAAAAAAAAAATGCGATCACATGAAAGTATGTGAGGACTGAAAAGAGAAACTGAAAAGGTTTATGACCAGCTTAGATGACAAAGCAATCTGTTCCCATCTGCAAATATTCTAAAATTTCCAGTAATTTTAGAGCTCGGAGACCTTACTTTTCCAATGAAGTAGCTCTCATACTGATCAATGTGTCCATGATCATCTGATATGCTTGATTTGTCATCCTCATGAGCAAGTGGAACTTCCCCATCTCGCTGCAATGTCGTTGATGTCACTGAAGGCTCACTTGATTGCTCTTCCTCTATCATCTACTCCAGGAGACAACATATTCAGCCTCACCATAGGAGCGCAACAACTCAAAATACTAAAAATAAAATGAAAGAGAGCACTATTATTGGTTAAATGTAGGATTTTGGGAAGAAGTCTAAAGATGGTTTTCTGAGAGCATGAGAAAGTACGTCGATAAGCTACCTACCTCAGAATGTAACTTCTCTAAGATGGCAACAACTCTTCGGTGATAGTCTCTCTCCACATCCACCTGCATGGAAAGTTCACTACCAATTCAACAACAAAAGCAAGCAAATGAAGCAGGAAAATGCAATCTCTGCATTTAAATCTTACAAACAATCTAAAGCAGTTGCACTTGCACAATCCGCTACAGAATACGTCACATACTAAATTTCCTCTACTCAAATTCATTTGCTAATTTGCTATAGTTGGTTCTTTTTTTGCCAAATTTTTTTTATAGTTCGTAGATTAGGAAGAAGTGTTGCCTCAATCTTTGTTGAACCATAACATAGAAGAGTATGCTAAGTACTCAAAAGAAGCTGCACCCATAATCCGAGGAATTGTAATGTCATGAACTGTGGAAACTAAGGCATACTTCAAATTGGCTACGACAAACTGCACCTAAAGCTACATTACACAGCCAACTTTCCTATCACTAACTGAAAGAACAGTATCAACATAAAGTCATTGCCATAATCTTCCAGGTCTTTAGTTGACAATTTTGCTTGACTTTTATAATTTAGCCAGGAAATTTAGAATGGCCAGAAAAATAATTAATATTAGGGGAACGTATTTAGACCTAAAGGATCAAAGAATTACTACTGTACATGCCTCTACAAAATACTGCCCAAAAAAAAAAAAAATTCCCTGATCAGTCCATCTAAGTCAGCTAAATCCTAAAGTATGTTCAGACAGTAGCTAGCAAATTTGTTCAAGCTATATCGAACTCCCAATTAAGAGAAATGCAATGGCGTAAAGGGATCCATGAAGTAGAGTTGCATCAGTATGAAAGCTGCCACGCTAATTTCTTTTCATAATACGCAACCCAAAACTGGAAGCCAACCCAATAAAACCAGTTCAGCAAAGGTGAAAATACCAAAAATTGACACTAAAATAGTCACGATATAACCAAAATCCCATCTGCTAATTGTTGAACAACCTCCTCCTCCATTTAGAGTTTCACTATTCAACATACATACTCAAACTGCATAACCATGACATAGGGAAATAGGTATGTAAGAGCACAAACCAGAAAACTGCTTAATCATCAACTCTAAAACAATAAAAATACAAAGGAAGTGCACAGACTACCATTTTAAGGAGACGCTGGAAAGTGATCTGCTGCTGTTGATTTTCAACTGATAACATAGCATCAGTTGCTTCTCTACCGAGTGCCATCATAGCTGATTTAAGTTCAGTCAATCTTGCTTCTGCACTTTTAAGCTTCAGGGTACTTTCTGCAGATTGAGTCGAATCTCTAGATCTTGATCGCCTTCTCAGAACTTCAGCTGCCTGAGAGGGGAAAAAACAATTTTACCATGCACTTACTATATCTCTAACACCATCTTGATGAAGATGTGACCTAAATGATTACCTGGTTTTCCACCTCTTGCCGGAGCTTGTCATAGCGGCGAGTTAAGTGGCGCGCATCTTCCAAAGGAGCTCCATTTATAACTACCCGTAGAGGCTCGGAAACCTATAAATAATATCTGTAACATGATTAGATGAAACCTAAAATTACTAAAACAGCTGGTTAAGCTCGATTAAAACTTTCCAGCAGCAATTAGTGTAAAGGACCATTTATCATCACAAAGGACGAAAGACTTAGATAGAATTACCTGATCACCTAGGGTTCCAAGCAAGTTCGCTCGCTCGCTTTCCATTGAATTATGCGAAGTACCAAATGAGAGAGCAGCTCTCGAAAGAGCAGAACCAGAGCCCTGGTTCTCAACTCCATAATTGCAGCAGTCATCAGCCAACTTCCTTACTACCACATAGAAACAATATACAGACGTCAGCAGTGGAAAGGGCATGGAGAATGAGAAAGAAAATCTATCTTCACCTATCGCCATTTGCTTTGAGCTTATGGATATGAAACCTTCAACGCCTCGAACAATATTCCTCTGTAGATGCTGTGCAAGATAACATAGTTTTAGATTTTTCTCAAGCAAAATCATCATCTCCATATTGCTTGCATCAGTCCCCTCTTAGTGAGAAAATATACCCCATTGGAAGACATGAGATTAGTTAAAGACACTCGATAATTTCACCTTGGCTACCCTGGTAGAATTGTACAGATTCTGGAGTTGCCGGTAACACTGAAGCTCGTCTTCATCAACCATCAGTGCATCAGCATCAAAGTGCCCCAGTTGTTTCAATATTGCCTGCGAAACACAAAAACACAATGTTGCAGGATTCCTCAATCACTACACAATCTTCGGTTCACTTAACTTTCGCGAAGAGATTGATCAATGCCTCTCCTACTAATTCTCACGCAGACCAAGCCCAATGGCTAGTAGAGCCGGTTCATCAGATTCATAGTCCCACAGACACCACACATGTTTGCCGCCGCGAAAATTCACAACCAAACGTTCAAACATAATCGACGAGAAGACGAAGCTAATCGAGTAACTCCAGATAACTGCATTATCTCGATTTCCGCAGCATAACAAATCAACGCACACGAACAGAACCTTTCCAAGTCCACAATTCAAAACACACACTAAAAAATCCCGGATCATCCAACCAAAACAGGACCAACGACAGCAGCAGCAACCGACAACAACAAAAGCCGCACGAAAAAGCTCGAACATCAGACGATTCGCCACAGGAGCGGCGGCAATGCCCGCGGCGAGCTCAGTCGAGAGAACAATCGGAATCACCTGCTGCTGCTTGGCGACTTGCTCCCGCAGCTTGCTGGCCTGTTTTCTTTGATGGCCTCCATGCTCCCGACGCGCGCGCACGGGCCGGAAGCCCGATTCGCCGCCTCTCTCTCGGGACTGCGATCGCCGATCGCGAGGAACCGCCGGAAGCGGAGGCGGCGGGAGCAATGGCGGCGGCGGCGGCGGTTGGAGGAGGAGGAGGAGGAGGAGGAGTGGGGTGGGTTTTTTGCGGTTATCTTTACAGGTAACGACAGAAGAGAGAGAAAGAAGAGAGAGAAAGAGGGGCTGGCATGAATGATGAAAAGCTGTGGGGGAGGAGAACGGAAATGAAAAGTGGGGAGAGAAAGTGGAATCGACAGGAAAGGCGAGAAGAAGGAGGAGGAAGAATTTCGGAGAAAAGTGTATTGACTCTATTCATCGCGTAATTGAGGGCGCACGTGGCCCTACGCCATGTGGTCGGTCGGGCCCTCTTTCCTCTTCTTCGATTAAATTAAGGTAGAAAACAATACTAGGATTTAAAAAAAGAGAACATAACACCGATAGTCCCACTAACTTTTCCGTGATGGGTAACATAATTCGCAAATTTTTAATTTATTTAATGCGATTTTTGAGTTCAACTCAATGTGAACTTTTAGTTTGTTCAATTTATTCATTGAATTATTGATACATGTTCAATAGACCGGATTGAATTTAAAGACTTAATAATTTAGTGACTATATTGGATACTTATTAAAAATTCAGTGATCACATTGTATATCGAGTTAAAGTTTAAAGATCGTATTAAACGAATTAAAGTTTAAAATCAAATCACATACCAAGTTAAAGTTCATAAGTTGTTTGTGTAATTATCCTATTAAAAAATTTAAAAAGAGTAAACTTTCGATAAAAAAGACTGATCGTAATTAAAATTCCTTTTTAAAATAAAATTTTATCTAGCGATTAAATTGTAATTATCAATGAACATCTTTAGTTTTAACTCTCAACAATCGAAATCGTCATATTTTAAGATTGATTAAAATTGTTAAAAATTTAATTTCTCAATCTCATAAGTAAGCTCTTGGGCTTCTCAATTTGCGTCGCAAAGCGGAAAGTTTGTCGGAAAATTGTATGAACTTATTTCTGGAAAAAAGAAAACGAAACGCAACTCGGTCGGCGTGGTTCTTGATTTGTGTGTTTTAAGAGAACAATCATACATATTAAAGTCCAAAAATATAAGAAAATGTCAAACTTGCCGGTTCTCGAAGCAAAACCCCAATTAAGAAGCAGCCCTTTTTCGTAAAAATGAAAAAAAAAAATTATATTGAAAGAATGTATTGAAAAAGAGAGCACGAATGAAGCCTCCGGAGTCAAAAGGGCAACTAAACCTTATGAAATTAAAGCAGTGGCGGCCACCGAACATTTTGAATGTTGTACTTTGCCTTTCGCAAGCGAGAGCGATGTTTTATCGTGGTGTTTTACAAGTCTAATTACAGGATTCCTGATATCACGTGCTACGGCACGAGGCATCTCTTCCATAAAGATCGACCCGCATGAAGGGAAGGATCGCGTAGTAGCAGAAGAAACGACGATTACGATGAGGTAATCGATGCCGTTTTGATTCGCCATGGCGCTGAGAAGTCGATCCGAATCGTGTAAAAACAGCCGGCGGGAGGTGCCTAAGTCGAAGGAAATAAGCGGGCGGTGAAACATTGAGTACATGGAATTTCGACTTGAATTAGCGGCGGCTAGGAAGAAACCCGCATCGAGGGCGTGTCGTCGTTCTCCTTGGAAAAGTAACGGTCGGGATGAATGGATCCGATCGTCTGCTAGGCCATGAATGTCGAAGACCCCCTTCTCTGGCCTCCAGAGTGCAGTACAGGATGAACTGGCGCTCGTACATGGCCACGGCCACGACCTCGCAGGGCAAGTGGGCGGCTGTGGAGTTGGCGGGAGGCAGGCGGAGGATGGAGGACCGATCGGCATGCGGGGGGATGGCAGGGATGGCAAGGACGAGAAGATCATGTGAAATCCAAATGACCTGACCGCCGCAATCTCAGCTGCGGACACAACAATGGCTCGGCGGCATCTTGGCTAGCGCCGCCTCCTTTAGTTAAGGCCAATTACTTTTGCCTGCTCAACTTGGCTGAGGACAAGGTCCTTGACGCGCCCACGCCCGGGAGCGACGATGACGATGACTTGCCCGCCATTCAAACCCGGAAAAATAATGTAAGGCAGAGGAAGGTCGACGAGATAGGTCTTGTCTATTGACTATTACCAGATCACTACTCGAAGATCAGCACAACTCCACGGGGAGAGGGAAGCGTAAGGACTTTGGGCCGGGGCTTGACAGCAGCATCTAGCAACTCAGAGGGGGCCTAACGACGATGATTAGGCGACAACGGGTGGACAAGCCTTTTGGCCCACGATCGTTTTGCGTGAGATCAATGTTTGTGTGTCGCAACCCACGGAGTGCTAACCTGGCACGAATTATCCTCTTGTGGGGAGCATTATGCTTCGTACTTATGCTTTGTGTAAGCTTTCTTAAGCCTTACTGGTTGCAGTTTGATTTCTCGTTCATTTATCAAGTTTAACTAAAATTGCCATTAACATATTCTGGTCCGTTATGAGATTTCTGCGGACTAGGGATACCGAGGGTTTGGGGCCTTAGTTATATAAGTTTTACCTAATGCTCATTATCTCACTCTACTTTTCTCGTCTAGTAAAATGTTCTTTCACTTGATCTTCATTGAATTTATCTCTAAACATGCAAACCTGGAGAAAATTATTTTATGATGTTTTAAAGTTGACAAAATTATTATTATTATTATTATTATTATTATTATTATTATTATTATTATTATTATTATTATTATTATTATTTTCTATCAGTCAGGTGTATTCCTGGACTTTGAAGCTCCTTTACAAGGAGCTTGGTGAGCCTCTAATGAGCCTACCTAATGAAACCCCATAAACCCATAAACCCACCTATATGGAGGAGAGGAGTTTCAAAATCCCCATCTCCCCATTCCCATGTTAATATAAATGCATATGTTTTTTTAATTCAAGTAAAGTTAATATAAGGAATGGTTTGTCACCACTAATGGCATCAAAAGTACATAGAGGAAAGACGCCTTAAAGCTGGATGGACCTTGATGGGGAGTGAGCAAATTTAGAAAAACAAGTAATTTGTGAAAATTTGGAGATATCAAGATAAGATGACAACCAAGTGAAGTCTAGATCGATAATATATTCCAAAAGATCAATGGAATCAGAAGATTAATATGATAGTTTCTTAGTTGATTCCCAGCACGCAACTTGAATACTCATTGGATTGTTGACAAATGTAACTCCTATATCAATTGTAATGTAGATGATTATCGCATGATTTGGATACCGAGACTTAGATATTCCTTAGACTAAATTATAGGTCAAAAATATTAACAATTAGCGCCACGGATTCTAAAAGGACAAACTAAAGATAAATTGAATTAATTCTTGCCTATTTTATTCTCTCCATTAAAGGAACAAACAGTTACCAAGAATAGCTGTTTCTATTTAGGGAAATCACAATATTGCTAGAAGAATCTGATTGTACCAGCGATCAGATATCAAGAATCGTGTTGTCATTTCCAATGACTTTTTGATTCTCATGGAGATTCTCCATGACTAGTTTGGAGATTAAAAATTATATAGGAGACTCAACACAAGCTGAAGGAAGTACAAAAAATCAAGAAAGCTACAAACACTGAAATTATCACCCTCTCTGTAATCATGAATCATGATTCTATTCACTTGTGTTCCTCTTTGTTAAGAGTTATTGTTACTCATTATAATTTGTGATTTGAGAAGCGTACAAGTGCATAAGCTGTGCTTGTTTATTGATAGTGACATCTATCATTTTCGGATGGAAGCAGCACTTGCTTCATTATAACTATTCACGAGTGTATAAGTGAGTTCAAGGCTTTTGGTCTATGCTAAGAGGATGGATATAAGCCTGATCTAAATTTGATTATGAACATTGTCTTCTATCCATATTTATATAACAGAAGAATCTTGCATATGATATCATCAAATAGTTTTTGCATCTATCTAACTTGAGTATTTTGTAAAAAATTGTCATCAACCTATTCACCCTCTTTAGGCACTATGCATAAGTGCGCAAAAAACGAAAAAGATGAAACAAGCGATAGCTAAAGAAAGCAAAGCAAAGCAACACAGGCCATACAGGCTAAATTTACCCCTGTCCTTGTTATAAAGCCTTGCGACAGGACCTCAGTGATTCATAAAGATGTACGTGCAACAGTCTAGTAAAAGAAAAATATCTCAATTTTTGTCATGAAGAATAAATTCCCTCGATCTTGATTTTATGCTCCCTAATTTAGAATGACGTATGCACTGTAGATGCAAATTTTTGCTAGGCCTAGGAAAAGAGAGTGCACACAAATTTCTTAGAGGGGTTGCGCTCAATTGGGCTAAGTTTTGAGAGTCCATTGAGTTTAGAGCCCAATTTGAACGAAATGCACTGTATCGCCTATGTTTAAATTTAATGTAAACACACAATGCCTAAACAAAAATGTCCCCAAATTCTAAATATAGATAAACACAATAAAGAATGATAATGTAAGATTATGCAACATTGATTCTAATGTTTATGAAATGCATGAAAAATCCCTAGGTGCAACTTTATGTGTCAACATTATGGGAGGAAATATCCTGTTGACTAATGGGAAGCAGGCTAGTCCTTGAAAATGCAATTCCATTGGAGTTGGGGCTCCAAATCGGACTTGCTTGTTAGGACGTAAAGTAAAGGGTTGTACCTTCTTTCTACTAGAAACTAACTCAATGGTCTCATAAAATCTAAGCCCTGTCAAGTATATAAGAAATGAGACAATTAGAATAAGGTACAAGGAATTGGAATGAATTATGAGGTACCGGAACAGTAAATAATATCATATTGCTTCATGTGATGACACATTGGAATTAAAATATGTATATTTTTTGGTCAAATTACTTCATGCAGTATTTTTGGTCTCAAGACATAAAAGAGTCTGGAAGCGCATCCGACAACACACCATTCCTCATCGAATTTGAATTGGGATCCGTCTGGTCGTAAGAGACATTGAGAATGGTTCTTTTGACGGCTGTTAAAGGCGAACCAACAGAGGGGGACACGTCTCGGCCTCCTTCACTTCTCTTTCTCTTTCTCGCTTGTGCTTTCCTTTTCCCGGAAAACAGTGAAGGGGTCTCTCTCTGTGGACGAGACTCGTCGGCTGGGAAATTTTTTTTACAGCTACATTGCGCAGAAAAGAGAAGAAAAGACACAGGCTCTGTTAGAATCTCGTGTCTTTCGCTCGAGCACAATGGCTCTAGGAAAGCGGTTGGCTTAATAGTAAATACTGAGGAGTCGAAGTCTTCCTGAAACGACAATACTTGTTGGGTCACGAGGTTTGGATCTCTTCATTGTCTTGGTGCACTTACTTGGGTGTGGAAAAGACTCAGTGCCGCAGGATTTCTTCCTTGCTGAACGCAGGAAAGAGAGTGAAGGAATTTATAAAGGGCATCCATCGACGAATTGGGACGAATAAGTTGGACTTTATTGGTGATCTTTTGTTGTCTGCTTGCCCCTTATATTAGCATATTTTCAATTGATATTACTCAATTCCATCCTCGCCTATAATAATAAAAATGGATAATGACATAAATAATCTTTAAACTTTGACTCAATGTGTAATATGGTCCTTAAACTTTTAATTTGTTCAATATGGTCTTTGAACCTTAGCTTAATGTGCAATCCGATTATTGAACTTTTAATTTATTTAATGTGGTACACGAATTTTTTACACATGTTCAACTTAGTCCATGAACTATGTGAAAATATTCAATGTTGTAAAAATTCATGGACTACATTGCACATTGAACCAAATTTTAGAGCTCATTTGTATCATTCACTTCCCACTTACATTCCGTGTCATTTGAATTTGAAAGATGATATCAAGAAAGTGAATGATGGTTTCATTCTCGTTCCAATGGCTTCACTCACTCCTGATAGTCAAGCATGCCCTAAAGTCTTATTCAGTCACAGGGGAAGGGACTTGCAGGGGCCACAGCCTCATCCTTTCGCCAAAATATTTTCTTATATACAATATAGATACAAATTAACAAACATTTCAATTATAAAAATAATAATAATTTACCCTCCCAAATTTATTATTAGCATTAGGTAAGATAAGTATTTTGGTCTTAGAGCTACATAGAGTCTAATTTGATATTACCACAATATATCTCTATTTTTGAAAGATCAAATTAATAACAAAATCAAATTACATTAGTCATCTCTACTATATAAAAATAAATTCTCTCTCTCTCTCTCGATTGATATAATTCAATCGTTGAAAAATATTGTTTATATATAAGTGAAACCAAAATCAATTGAATATTTTAGTGAAAAACTCTTGATGAAAAATGGCCTTTGATATTCTCTATAATAATCAATGGTTATCAAGAAATATTGCTTCTCTTGTCCAAATAATAATTCATATTTATATGGAAAGTTCAAGAAAACAATTTTACATAATACTAAATTGAACTCTCTACTTTTTAAACTTAATACCGACTAACTAATATACACTTCGCCTAATGTAAGGTTGTTCAAAATTTCTTACGCAAAGAAGTTTTCTTTTGACTCCACCTATCCTCATTGAATCTCGCCAGGTCAACCCAAATCATGGCTCCATCACTGTGTCGCGAGACACGCTCGCTGGTCCTTGACCAGTGGCCGGCCGCCCCATAGGCCCTGTGAAGATGGCAAGAAAAAGCAAAAAGAAAAAAAAAAAAAAAAAAAAAAAGAAAAATCTATTTTTTTTTTTTTTTTTAAATTTTTAAAAGTAATCCACATTAGCATTGGTTGCACTACATCAAATAGCTAGTGTTAACTGGATTATCACATTAGCGCTTTCAATCAAAATTAGCAAAAAGGACCATGATTCGTCAAAAGGTTAAAACAAAATTGACAAATTGTCAAAATATTTAGAATTGAATTGGCATGATTAAAAAGTTTAAGATATAATTAACTACTGTATAATAATTTAAGGATTTTCCAAATAATTTTCCCGGGCTTTGTCACTAGTCTCATCTTGATGCTTCCGATTAGATAGCACTGTTAGTCATTCCATTCGATTGTTTGCTGGAGTTGAGAATATTTTTCAGTATCTTTCAAGTTGGATCTTCATTTAGGCATGGATATATAACGCGGTCTCAGAGGACCATGCAGATACGACTAGAAACTCCCAGACAAACCCGTGCTTCATGCATCGAAGAGAACTTTTCCATCTTCCGAGTTATTATAAATAATATTGCCACATTGTCCTTAGATCGTCTCTCGTAAGGAAATAATGGTAGTGCATATATGAAGGTCTCCGTAAGAAAACAGAAAACAGATATCTTATGAACGCCAACAGGACATGTACCTAGCAAGACTCCGTGTCTTAAGATTTGACTTTAGGGTTCATATCTTTTGACTTTGATAAGGGACGAGTTTATCAATATGGAAGACTATTGTTTAAGTAAGCATTTTTCTAGATGATCTACGTTTTTCAAAAGAAGTAACAGGACAAGGCCCAATGATATTCACACAAAGTTATTTTTTCCTCACTTTATCTTAAGGCTTGCAATTCAAATCATGCATTGGACTTATCAAGCGATATGGGGTAATATTTCAACACTCCTTTAATAGATAAGCTGGATTAAGACTTTTGCCAAGTAACGTGGGACAATATTTCAGCACCCCCTTCACACAAGCCGGATTGCAATAATTTGGTTTGACTTTATTGTCCAAGGAAATTTGGGGAAAATGTTTTTCTGTACTACTTTCTGTATGCTAGTACATTGTACATTTATAATGTAAGAATGAAAGAATAAAATAGGAACGATAATATACATGAATAAAAATTTCCTATATACTGTATTAATCAAAGACCTACTAGAATCGATTATAATCATAATCGATTCTAAGATCTTCCAACATAATAGGGTGTGGTTGAGTCCATAGGTGCACAATAAGAACATCAATGGACAAGTGATGCTGCTTGTGTGTTTGTGGTTGAGTCCATAGGTGCATATGCTCGTAACAATCATACTTAATTCTTGATAAACTCGTCAAGTACCGGCGTAAATGAATAAGAACCTAAAGTCCTGTTAGGTGCATGAGAATTGAGACAATCCAAATAAAATAAAAGGAATCGAAATGAGCTATGAGTATCTGAATAGCAATTAACTTAATAGTACTTTATGTGATGATACATCAAAATTGGGATGCACCCTTTCTACGGTTCAATATTTATTTTGGTCGAATTACTTTACGTATTATTTTTGATCTCAAAACTAAATGGAGTCTAAAAGCGCATTTGATCAAGTCTCACAGTCCCATCCCACGACATGACACAACGCACCATTCCTCATCGAAATTGGAATGGGTCTTGTCGTAAAAGACTTGGAAAATGGTTCTTCTGATGGCCGCGAAACGCGAACCAACAGGGGGGACAGGCGTCCTTCACTTCTCTTTCTTCTTCTCGTTTGTCCTTTTTCTTTTCCCGGAAAATAATGGAGGGGTTCGGTGGGGACGCGTCGGCACTTTTCCAAGGAAAATATTTTACAGCTGCAGCCTGCGGTTGCGCAGAAAGGGAGAAGAAAAGACACAGGGTCTGATGGAATCTCATGTCTTTCGGTGGTTCTTGTAAATGCTAAAAAATCGAAAGTCTTCTTCAAACGACAATACTTGGGTCGCAAGTATCGGTGGTTCTTGCTTGCCTGCTTGTCTTTTCTTTTAACCTATTCCCATTCATTCTCACTTTTTATAGAAAGAGAAATGATTGGGTGATTGTCCTTAATTTATTAATGATTGGGTAATGCAAAACTTTTCATTTCTGCTTTTGGCTTATGTTTTGCCTCGTTCAAATTTTGCCGAACAATATCGGGAAAGTGAATTGGGTTTCCATTCCCGGCTTCGTTCCCGATAACTAAACATGCCCTCAAGGTCTTATCTGGCGACCAATAATTCATCCTGACCCCCAAAATTATTGGTATTAGTTATGATAGTGTCTTTGGTCTCAAAGCTGCATAGAGTCTAATTTGATATTACCACAACATATATCTAATTTTTGAAAGATGAAACTAATAATAAATCAAACTGCTATATTAAAGTGAAGTCTCTCCCTCCACATATTTATCCTTTTATGTGTTCCTTAAACACTCGAGCACGGGGTGCTCTTTTACTAGTACCTCAGTGAGATAATCGTCTAATTATATTTTTTAGATCATATTTTTATATGTAGTGATGATTATATTCACTTATCTTTTTTCTTATGATGTTTTCGATAAGAAAATGTGATTTTTTGTAAATTTTTTTGACTTTACGTATGCGCCTTCCTCTATAAGAAAACCCATGTGATTGAGGTGAATTTTTCAATCGTTCAATAATGTCGCAGAAATATAAGGGAAGCCAAAATTAATTGAATATTATTGTGAAAAAGCACTTGATGATAAATTAACTTTGGTATCCGATAAAATTATCACTAGTTAGCAAGAGACTCTTGTTTCTCTTGTCCAAATAACAAATCATCTTTATATTGAACTCTCTGCTTCGTCCTCTCGTCGTCGCCCTCCTCCTGGCTTCCGAGACGCCCTTCATTACCAATCTTAGAGCCGTGCTTGGTTTCTTTTGTTAGTAGTGCTTCCTCATTGCTGTTTGTGTTGGTTTAGACTTGCTGGTTTTGTGCCGTTGTTTGGCCTTTTTTCCTTCCCTTGCCCTTGGCTTGGTTTCCTTTTACCTTGGCCCCTTCTACTCACTCGACTTGTTGTCTTTGTGAGTGCAAGTTTCCGGGACTGAGTTTTTGTTGTATAGCTATATATAGCTCTTTTGGTTTAAAGTCAATATAATTCTTACCTTTCACAAAAAAAAAAAAAAAAATACACTCCACCTAGTGTAAGGTTGTTCAGAATTCTCACGCAAAGAAGAGTTTTCTGATTCCACCTATCGTCACCGAATTTCACTAGCTCAACTCAAATCATGACTCCGTGACTAGTCCCACGACACCCTCACTTACCCTCGACCGGTGGCCGGTGGCCCCGTCGGCCTAGTGAAGATGAAAAGGAAAAAAATGAATAAAAACAAAAAAAACAAAAAAATCAATAAAAACTTATGAAAATATTTGAAAAATTACAAAATAATCTATGTTAGTATCGGTTGTGTCACGGTGATTTCCAATCAAAATTAGTCGAAATGATTAAATTGGTAATTTATTAAAAGATTTATGACTATATTGACAAATCTTCAATGACTAAATGGGCATAATTGAAATATTCATGACTGAATTTGACACTGTACAATAAGTTTAGGACTTTTCAGAATATTTTTTTTTTCACTTTATTACTGATCTCATTTTGATGCTTCCCATTAGCTAACATTGTTAGTCTATCTATTTAATTGTTAGCCGATTTCAAAGACCATTTCTTCTTCTTCTTTTTTCATAGTATTTTTCAAGTTTGGTCTTCGTTTTTTATTTTTCTTTTTGGCATAGATGTATAACGCGGTCTCAGTGGACCCTGCAGATACGACTAGAAACTAGCAGACAAACTTGTGCTACACTCGTCAAGAAAACTTTTCCATCTTTCAACTTATTATAAGTTATATCATTTACTAATAGGCCTGACCTTCGGAGAATATTTGCCACATTGTCCTTAGATCGTCTCTCGTAAGGACAAAACGTCAATGCATATATAAAGGTCTCGGTAGAAAAAAAGAAAACGATTTTAGAATTCGAAAATTTGAAAGATGGCTATGGAGAGAAAAGTGTACCAGGTGCCTCCTGGGATCTCATCGACTCTTGCATCGTCGGCACTTTCGACGTTAGTGTCTGGAAAGTGACATTTAACTATATTGTAAGCTGACCATCCGATTTTCTTCGAGTCGTGTCAACAATTAGGTTTTTTATTAGCTCGAGATGTGGGGATACAGTAAATTGCTCTTTTCCCATATAACATGCGATACAAGTAGCGCAAACTTTCGTTGAGTGTGACTGGTTATTGCTGTCAATAAAAGCTTCTCAATTGCACTTCATCTGGCGCACATTTACATACGCCAGTAACCAAAAAGAAGAAGAAAATCATGGCATCCTTACTCTTTGTGCTTCTTACTTGGACCATGCTTCTCGGGATGGTTCACACTTCACTTGCTAAGCCACTATGCCATTCAGATGAGAGCTATGCCTTGATGGAATTCAAGGAAGTTTTCAAACCAATAAAGCAGATTACCGCTGTGTTTATCCGAAGGTTGAATCATGGTCACTTGACGGACATGGAGATTGCTGCTCGTGGGAAGGTGTAGAGTGCGACGAGGCCACCGGTCATGTGATAGTCCTTGACCTTAGCGACAACTGTCTCTTTGGTACCATAAATTCTAACACTAGCATCTTTCGCTTACTCCACTTAGAATCGCTCAATCTTGCTTTGAATAACTTCAACTTTTCCTCAATCCCATACGGTTTCGGCAATCTTTCCAAGTTACAGTACCTTAATCTCTCAAATTCTGACTTTATTGGGAAAGTCCCCTTGGATATCTCACAGCTCTCGAGATTAGTTTCTCTTGACTTGTCTTCTGAGTTGTTCACTCTTGAGTTGAGCGACGTAGACAACTTCGTTAAAAACTTAACTATGCTTAGAGAAATTGATCTCTCTCATGTAGCCATGCTATCGCCATTCCCCCATGCACTTACAAACTTCTCTTCTTTGAAGTCGCTTAGACTTGTGGTATGTGGATTGTTTGGAGGATTTCCAGTAAGCATCTTTCAGTTACCAAATTTGGAAGTCCTCGACATTGGTAGCAATTTCAACCTTCTTGGTTTTTTTCCAGAACATCAATGGGGTAGTTCCTTGAAATCATTGTCTCTTCAGGGCACGAATTTTTCAGGGGAAATACCCATGTCGATAGGAAACCTTGTTTTGTTGAATGAATTATCAATTGGGAGTTGTTATTTCTCGGGTTCACTTCCCACTTCACTAGGTAATCTTTCTCAACTTGTTGATATGGATATATCACACAACAAATTTCAAGGTGAAATCCCCACTTCCTTTGCTAACCTAACCCGGTTGGCATATCTAGATCTCTCTTACAATAATTTCACAGATGATCATAATTGGCATTGGCTAGTCAACTTGGCAAAACTCACCCATTTGAAGCTTTCGAGGTAATATTTAGATAGCAAGGTTTGTTTTGTCAAACAGAAAAGGAAATGATAAGATTCAATTAGTTGCCAAACTAACAAGTGCGGTCTGTTTACATTTGGCAGGTATTCAGCTAAGTGGTCGAATTCCATCTTCAATTATGAACCAAACGCGGTGGATTGAGCTTCACCTTCAATCCAACAATTTGCAAGGTGAAATTCCAAACTCATTATGGGAACTCAAGGATCTTGAAATTCTGAATCTTTATGGGAATAATTTGAGTGGCTTGTGGATTTGCACAAACTCAAGAATTTGGAATATTTATTTTGGACTTCAACAACATATCTTTTGTCGGCAAGACCGAGATCAATGTCACTCTTCCAAATCTTATTTGGTTAAGATTAGAGTCATGCAATTTACATGAGTTCCCGAAGTTTTTAGGCTACCAAACCAGATTAGAGATGGTAACTCTAGCACACAATAAAATCAGAGGGTGTATTCCTACATGGTTATGGAATGGTAGTAGAGAATCCTTAACCTATATTGATCTTTCTCACAATTTTCTAACTGGTTGTGAAAATAATCAGATCAATTTGCCACTACCCAAGTTGAGCTATCTTGACATTAGTTCTAACTTGCTTGAAACAACACTTCCCACTCCACCTCCATTTGTCAATTATTACAATATCTCCAATAACTTCCTCTTTGGAGAAATTCAATCTATTTGTAAAGGAAGATCCCTCGTCATTCTTGATTTGTCCATCAATAGTCTCAATGGCACAATTCCTTCATGTTTGGGAAACATTGAGTCTTTGTCAATTTTGAATCTTGGGAAAAATAAACTTGAGGGTATGATTCCTCAAGCTTATCCAAAAGATTGTACGTTGAAGCTTATTGATCTCACAGAGAATCGATTGCAAGGGCCTGTACCAAGATCTTTGGCGAATTGTGTGATGCTAGAATATTTGAACCTTGGTTACAATCATATTCTTGATGAGTTCCCTCTAGGGCTATTAGAATTGACAGAGCTGAAAGCTATTATATTGAAGTCCAATAAGTTCCATGGTCCAATAGAAGCATATCGAAGCCGGTTCAACTTCAGCAATTTGCATATCATGGACCTTTCCAACAATAACTTCAATGGTGAACTTCCTTCCAAGTTGATGCAGAGTTTCCATGCCATGAAAGTAATTGTTGTTCAAGATCATTTGGATTATATAGGTATTTGGCAAACTTATGGTACCTCCCAAAGATCAATATTTGCAAAGTATGAAATGAGATTGATGAATAAAGGCACAGAGAGGGAATACTCGAAGGTTCCAAATGCCCTTATGGGAATTGATCTCTCCAATAATAAATTTGAAGGACACATACCTGATATCATTGGAGATTTGAAGTCTCTTATTTTGCTTAACCTTTCAAACAACATTCTTACTGGTTGCATTCCACCTTCCTTGGCAAACTTGACAATGCTCGAATCTTTAGATCTTTCTCAAAACAAGCTGTCAGGAGAGATCCCTCAACATCTAGCCCATCTTACATTCCTTTCATCTTTCAATGTCTCTTATAATCAACTGTCAGGACGAATTCCACAAGGGAGTCAGTTCAACACATTTGGGATAGATTCATATGCCATGAATGAGGGGTTATGTGGAAGTCCTTTGCCAAAAAACTGCATAACGACCAAGGATATGTCACCATTATCACCGCCTCTCGATGAAGAAAATGGCGAACATTCTCTATTCGACTTGGATTGGAAAGTTGTGCTGATTGGCATTGGAGTCGGGTTAATGATTGGTGTTGTGCTAGGGAACTTGATCATTGACGAGAAGAGTAGGTGGTTCTTGCACCATGCCAAGAGAATGGAAAAGAGATGGAAACGATCGGGGAGATGCTGAACAATAAGGAGTTGTGCATGTAGTCAATTACTTTTTTGGCACTTACAGTCATTGTCGCGTGTCTGGCTTGTATTATCTATTTTTACGAATTTCTCTGATTTGGATTTATGTTTGCTTCACGTGAACTTGTGTTTTTGGCAACTTTATATATGTAGACGCTATTTTCTTGTTCACTATTGTATCTTTCTGACTGTTTTCCCTAGAAGATCATGTTATGTCATCATATAACGTAACGCGTAGTATTTTCTAATGGAAGCAATCACGTTCACTTCTTGGCTGTTGAGGGACTAATTTAGGACATTTGCTACTTCCAAAATCTAATTGTGGAAAGCTACTAAATGTCGAACCCATTGACATGGTAGAGACAGGGAGATAAAAATGAAACTCAATAATTTGCAATTTAATCGTTAAAGACTACAAAAAAAAAGATGGATTGTTATCCTTAGCCACTAAAAGATGAGAAAAACCTAATAAAAAAGTAGTTGATGTGACAAAATTGGAAAAATTATCTGATCAGTTCTAAACATATTGTACAGATATCAATTTAGTTCTATACTTTTCAATTTTGCCAATTCAATCTTAAAGTTTAGTACAAAATTCTACTATAGTCATTCCGGCCAAGTTTCACCCAAAATTACTACTTGTTTGTCTTGTAGGATGGTTGGTGATGACTAAATTGCCACAATAGCGATTTCCCGTGAATCTTGATCAAAAGAAGTATATTGGAATCTCACAAAAAAGTTTAAGACTAAATTGATAAAATTAAAAAGTTTAAGACTGAATTGACATTTGTATAATATGTATAGGACTGATTAGATATTTTTCCCTAATAAAATTCACAGTTCAAAGTACTTATAAAAGGTAAACGGGAAAGAACTTATAAAAGGTAAACGCGAAAGAATATGAACTGCTAGTAAAACTTTGTTTTGAAAAGAAGGTTATCTACAATTGGCTTTGACAGGATCTTCCCTGATGCGTCGAAACTTGAAAATACTTCACTATGCAACAGCCCATCAAACCATCCCTACATGTTAAATGCTTCTGCCAGACTTGCTTCCAAAATGCTTTCATTCCTATCAAAAACAAAATATGTAATAATTTAAGCTTGTTAAATGCTTTTTTTTCCTTCTTGGGTATCGATTTCAATAGTTTCCTAGGGTAGAAATGACTTTTATTTTACCGTCCATTTGATCAGTAGTTTTAATCTACACACACACACACTCCTGCTCATTAATTAACCTATTAACTAATAAACAATCTAAAATAAAACGCACATATTAATTATTTTCGTTATATTAACTTAGATATACTTCATTTATAGCCTATTAACTAAAATAATCCGAAATAAAAAACGTATATTAAATATTTTAGTTTTAAGTAAAGATAATACAATTGGACTCATTGATTGAGAAACTCAAGCGTGACGAAGGAGTTTCGTGTTCATCTTTCTTGGGAGACTCATCCCATTCCTCGAGAAAAAAGTTCCAAGAGGAAAAAACACACAAAGAGAAAGACTCCTTAACTGATGCAATTAATTTTCTATGTTCACGATATCTCGCCTAAGTAACACGAGTGATATAAAATATGGTTCAAGCGTTAAGACTCCTCAGATTCCAACGAAACCAGCATAGTCAACCTTAAATGCCCGTCAACTTTGTCATCCGACAATATCTCAACATTGCTTTCCTAATTCTCTTTGCTTTTGTCTTTTTTTTTTTCTTTCCGTAGGGATAGTTTCAGTCATTGAGGAAAGATCTCAATTTAAAACATTTATCTCTCGTAATTCAATTGGTTGATTTTCTAATATATACTAATCATGTCCCTCTTTTCAAAGGTATGGCTTAAGTTTTGTATGTTTCTTTCATGGTGCTTTCAAGTTACAGCCCTCACGCTTTTATGGACATGTGGTGTTCGAACCATTATACTAATTGGCACTATGTATTTCTCTGATCAAGCGAGGTAAACATATAAATGATCGAACTTAATATCCATTTTGCCTCCTGTGACCTTCTTAAATTAGTATTGATTTATATTATACTGTGCAAACATCAATGAAAGTGACCTGAAAATCTTAGAGACGTTGAATAGAAACTTTTTCATGATCTTTGACCATGGATATGAGATCCAATCAATTAGAAAATCTAAAATATATGACATTGTAGTTATTAAGTTTTAGTATACATAAATTGACTCCTTATTAAAGAGGCCAATTGGTTATCATATATAAAACCTACTAGATTATTTTTTTAGTTGCAATTATAAAAAAAATTATACACCGATAATTTTAAACACAAGTACATAAACAAAATAATTTAACCGGGAAAGCTAAAGTTTGACAATCTCAAATACTTGCTACAGCACTCCATTACCATATATTTGGGCGTACATGTGATTATTGTCACGCTTTTCCTTCACTAATTCATAATCACATCATTAAAAATAGAATTGACCACTACTCAGAGCGTTGTAGATAGTTTTAGATATTGCACCAAGATGGACTCTTAGAGTATTATTCATAATTCATAGTATATAAAATCGACCAATTCAAGTTGTATTTGTCGTTCGATCTCAGTTTCTTAGGTATATATCGGTAAATCTATGGTTTCTGTCAATCTCATGATGGGTCCTCGAGAATCACTTGACACTTCATGTTAATATCCCTCATTTGATCCTAGCTTTGCTTTACATGCGTTTGAGACTCGCTGAAGTTTGCGCATGGTTGAAATTGGCGACCGACTTGCGTGATACCGTTTGAGATTTAGCAGAGGATTGATGGTCTCATTCACTGAATTAGTGAGCATTTTTCCATACGTAAGTGCTCTTATGGTTACCCTGGCAAAAGTGTTATTCGGATTGCATCGACCTGCATTTTCAAGTAATTGCAACCTCGTATAATACTACGTCCAGCGAAATGATAAGTCGACATGGCTAAAAAGCACGTTGGAATCAACCTTCGTAATCTATTCAGATGTTGAGTAAAAGGCCGAGCATAAAACCAGAAAAATAGACACAAGCCCTTATTTTTCAAATGCAAACTCCTCCTCAAATCATGCCATTGCGCTGCGCTGTGCAATCAGTGATGGGCATGAACGACGCCATCCTCTTCCGCAGATCGAACCCGACCTTGAACCCCACTTGCGCGAGGTTCCCGAGTATTAGCACACTATGAAGCACTGACACGACACGACACTCTCCGGAAATGTTCGTATAGCGTTGGACACTTCAACACATGTTCGACATCTTCCGACACTTTTCGACACTCGGTCAACACATATTGAAAAATCCGATGTCTGATTAACTTTCTCGACAATCTCCGACACTCGAGTCTGAAATTCCAATGGGCGAGTTCGGAATTCCGACACGTAATTCCAACACCTAGTCACTCTTCGACACTTGAGTCCGGAATTTCGACACTTCAGTCCGGAATTTCGATACGTGAGTTCGGAATTTTGACATGTACGGGTCATTTTTAATAAATGATTCGTCAAAATGTAAATATGTAAAAAATAAAAATAAAAGGGGAAAGAAAACATGTCTTTTCTTTTCTTCCGACTCTCACTTCTCATGACACACAATCCACTTCCAAGTTTTTTTCTCTTCTCTTCCGACACACTTTAACAACAAGTCCAAAATGTAGATTGCTTATTTTTTTTTCCCTCAAAGTTTTATGGATTACTGGGATAGAGTTAAATTTGTCGAACCGAAACAATAAATGATATTAACAAATGATGAATTCATACTTTTAGTATAATATCATTCTAGGCTCTTTATTATTATTTATTTATTTGTGAATTTTAATCAAATTAATTTGATTTGATTTAAATAATCATAAAAAGATAATTTATTATGTATATATAAAAATATATATTTAATACACAACGTATCCTGACATGTAGGAATATTCTATTTTTTTTTTTAGAAACGACGTGTCGGCATGTCGTGTCATATCATATCGTGTCGCATAATGGTATCGATGCTACTTAGTTGGCATGCTGCTGGCTGGCTTTATTGTGAAGCACACCAAATTATCCTCCGTTCACGGCGTGAATGTGTTAACTATGTTCAGGGCCACATCAGTGCCGCTTGCGAAATGCAGCATCACAACCGGCACATCGATCTCATTGCCTAGGCTTGCGTAATAGAGGCCGAGCTTGCCTTTGGGGTCTGGGACTATCAGCAAGGGGATGGCCTCAGCTACGGCACTCACCAGGTTGTGGAAGAATTAAGACGGCATGTGCGTCAGGAACGTTGCGGAGTCGATCACCATTTTCATGACATTGATGGACTCCTTGGCTTCCGAGTTGGTGGAGTTGTCACCATATGAGAACCTCGTTTTTCCTACGCTGAAGCCTTCTAACTTTAAAACGTAGTATGGGTAGGGACCTATTGAGACAAGAGGTGTTGAGACGGCACCCGGGCCAGAGATCATGGCATCCTCGCTGAAGCTGATTTTGCTCAGGCCTTTCCAAACTCCAGGACGAGGCAATAGCCGAATTCGAATTGGCCAACGATGGAATCCTCTATCTCGGAGATAAGCGAGAAGGGACCAATGCCGGCCAGACCGACAATGCCAAGCCGGTGTTGTCGAAGATCCCATCGTTTTCATGGCTGCACCTGAACGCCATCCTCTGGAGGGTGATCGAGCTGCCGGGGGTGTTCCAATCGTTAAGTTCTCCACGGTCACGTCACCACTTGTGTAGGACTCGTCATTGTATTGGTAAGAGTACTTGCAATCACGTCCATTGTCACCGCCTCGCCAGGTTTTGTAGAGGAACTTAATAATAGAAAAGGGTAGCTTGAAAAATCTGTTGAACGAGTCAATGTTTCTGGTTTGTTTTTTATGTGTTAATAGTCTATTAAGTCATTTCTATTATGTGGATTGGTTGCTGTACGTGTGAAGTTAGTGGGGTGTAGTGGTTATTTGTTTTTGTAAAGCCTATATAAAAGCTACGGTGTCAATTTTTTTATTTTATTTTATTTTATTTTATTATTTTTTATGCGTGTGGTTCTGCAGATAGTTCCTCTGATTTTGTGTATATCAGTATCTCCTCTATTCTCCTATGTTTTTAGCGCTGCTCTTGTGCATATCTGCAAATCTGCAAATCTGCATCTCCTCTATTTTTTTTAACATTGGTATCAGAGCAGAGGTTAGGAAGAAAAGTGTGTGTTTGAGTGCTGTAAAAAGGTTAGAACCAAAAGAGAGTTTTTATTGCAGCAAGTACTTTCGTTTGCAGCAGTCAAGGGAGAGTATTGCAGTAGGTTATTTTCGTTTGTAGCAGCAGCAGATTGCTTTTGTGGTGGTTCTATTTTGTTGCAGCAGTAATGGCCTCAGAAACATTTGTACAACCTGCTATTCCACACTTTGATGGTCACTATGATCATTGGAGCATGCTAATGGAGAATTTTCTCAAGTCCAAGGAGTATTGGGATGTTGTTTCTTCGGGAGTTGCCGAACTTGATGAAGGAGTTGTGTTAACGGCAGCGCAAAGAACGGCTTTGGATGCTTTAAAATTGAAGGATCTCAAGGCCAAAAACTATCTTTTCCAAGCAATTGACAGATTCATTTTGGAGACAATTCTTTGCAAGGTGCCTCCAAGGAAATATGGGATTCCATGAAGAAAAAGTATCAAGGCTCAGCAAGAGCAAAGAGGCAGTAGCTTCAAACGCTTCGTTCGGAGTTTGAAATGCTATGAATGAAGTCGGGAGAGACAATCACAGATTTCTTCTCTTGGACAATGGCAATAGTTAATAAGATGCGGATTCATGGTGACAAGACGGAGGATGTCATCATCGTTGAAAAGATTCTTCGATCGTTGACACCAAAGTTCAACTTTATTGTTTGTTCCATAGAAGAAGCCAAGGACATTGAAGAACTTTCCATTGATGAGTTGCAAGGATCCTTGTTAGTTCATGAAAAAAAACTCTTACAACAAGAGACGGAAGAGCAAGCTTTGAAGGTATCAACTGGAGATCATTCTTCATTAGTAGCAAGGGTGAACAGAGGAAGAGGTCGTGGAGGACGACATTCAACTGGTTTTAGGCCAAGGTCAGCAGACAAATCCAAAGTGGAGTGTTTTAGATGCCACAGGTATGGGCATTACAAATTTGAATGTCGAACTAATTTGAATAAACAAATAATTGAAATAACTAACTTTGCTGAAAAAGAAGAAGAAGTATCTCTTTTGATGGTGTGGCACGAGAAGGAAGAAACTCAACCAAACATGTGGTATCTCGACACTGGTTGTAGCAATCACATGTGTGGAGACAAGAAAATGTTTTTTGATCTAGAAGAAACATACAAAAATACTGTAAAGTTTGGTGATAATTCCATTGTGTCGGTGATGGGGAAAGGAATAGTGGCAATTCATCCAAAAGGGACTTCAGTACAAACTATCTCAAATGTATTGTATGTCCCTGAATTGAAGACTAATTTGTTAAGTGCTGGTTAGCTGCAAGAGAAGGGATATGAAATCTCTATTAAAGGTAGGATTTGCAGAATCCAAGATGAGAAGTTGGGTTTAATTGCCGAAGTCAAAATGACGAGCAATCGGATGTTTCCATTGTATCTCCACAACACTACAAATTCCCGTTTCTCTGCAAGATTGAAGGAGGAAGCCTGGTTATGGCATTTTCGCTATGGGCATCTTAATTTCGGTGGGTTGCGAACACTATATAAAAAGAGATGGTGGAGGGTCTTCCTCAAATCTCTGCTCCTTTGGAAATTTGTGAAGATTGTGTTGTTAGCAAGCAACATCGTGCTCAATTTCCACAAAGAAAATCGTGGAGAGCAAAAAGTCCATTGGCGTTGGTTCATTCAGATATTTGCGGACCAATATCTCCAATTTCCAATGGAGGTAAACGGTATATTATTACCTTCATCGATGATTTTAGCCGGAAGATTTGGGTGTATTTCTTGCAAGAAAAATTTGAAGCTTTTGCAACTTTCAAGAACTTCAAAGCACTTGTTGAAAAAGATGGAGGAAATCAAATAAAGGTCCTTCGCACGGATCGTGGTGGAGAGTACAACTCGCTTGAGTTTATAGATTTTTGTGTGAAGCATGACATCAAGAGACAACTTACGGCAGCCTATACACCACATCAAAATGGAGTATGTGAGAGGATGAATCGTACCATTCTGAATATGGTGCGAAGTCTCTTGAGGGGAAGTGGAATTCCAAAAAGTTTCTGACCTGAAGCAGTCAATTGGATCATTCATATTTTAAATAGAAGTCCCACTTTAGCTGTTCAAAATATGACACCAGAAGAAGTATGGAGCGGCCAAAGACCTGCAGTAGATCACTTCAGGATTTTTGGGTGTATTGCCTACGCTCATGTTCCTGACCAAAAGAGGAAGAAACTAGATGACAAGGGAGTCAAATGTGTTTTTCTTGGCATTAGTGATCAATCAAAAGCCTATAAACTTTATGATCCTATGACCAAGAAAATCATTATCAGCCGTGATGTGATTTTTGATGAAGAACAAACTTGGCCGTGGGATGAGCAAGTTGTTGGTAAGCAAATTCCAACGAATTTTGAAGACGAAAATGAGCTGGTGCAGCAATCCACAACAACCCAAATCGCCATAGGCAGTGTCCAAAGTACAACAGCAGTTGCGGAACCTGAATATCGGCCTCATCGTGTTCGACAAAGGCCTGCATGGATGAGTGATTATGAAGTAACAAGAGTTGATCAATATGAAGATCCACTTATCCATTTTGCTTTGTTTTCAGATTGTGATCCAACAACTTTTGATGAAGCAAAGTACAAAAAGAAAATTGGAGGATAGCAATGGATGAAGAAATTGCAGCTATTGAGAGGAATAACACTTGGGAGTTAACAGATCTTCCAAAAAGGACACAAAATAATCGGAGTCAAGTGGGTGTACAAGACAAAATTGAACAAGAATGGTGAAGTTGATAAGTATAAGGCGCGCTTGGTGGCGAAAGGCTACAAGCAAGAATTTAGAGTGGATTACAAAGAAGTATTTGCACCTGTAGCAAGACTTGACACAATTAGATTGGTAATTGCATTAGCATCGCAAAATTCATGGCCCATCTTCCAATTGGATGTGAAGTCAGCATTCTTGCATGGTGATCTTCAAGAAAAAGGTATTTGTTAATCAACCTTCTGGTTATGTGAAGCTCGGTAGTGAACATAAAGTTTATAAATTAAAAAGGTACTATATGGGTTAAAACAAGCTCCCCGAGCTTGGTATAGTCGCATTGATGCCTATTTTCTTGAAGAAATGTTTTAGAAAGTGTCCATATGAGCATACACTCTTTATTAAAATTGGTGATGGTGGAAAGTTGCTTCTTGTATGCTTATATATGGATGATCTTATTTTTACTGGGAGTGATAGTGCCATGTTTGACAAATTCAAGGAGTCTATGATGGATGAATTTGAGATGACTAATCTTGGATTGATGCATTATTTTTGGGCATAGAAGTTGTTGACACATAATATTTTAGAAAATAATAAATCAAATAAAAATTCGGTTTTGAAATTTTTTTGTTGAAAATATATCTTTATTTCAAAATTCAAAAAAAATTCAGTTTTTATTTGATTTTGGAGCCTTTCTATTGTTGGAGTCGTTGAGGGTGCGCATGTTTTTATTTATGTTCCTTTTATGTTCAGGGAATAGAAATAAAAAAAAGTGTTTGTTAGGGGAACCGTTTTTGAACAAAAGAACGCGTTTGGTAACGTTTGTTCGGGGAATAAAAAATGAATAGAAACACGTTTGGTAAATTTAATTCTTTTTTTGTTTATTTTAATTTTAATTTTTTCTTTCTTTTTTTATTCTTTCTTTTCGGCGGTAGCCTCGCCCGGCCACGGCGAGGCTTGCCGGCCCGGCGAGGTCGAGCATTGCCGGATCTAGGCGAGGTCGAGCCTCGCCTTGGTTGGGCGAGCTCGAGCTCGCCCGGATCCAGCGAGCCCGAGCCTTGCCGGGGGCGGCGACGCTCGGCCTCGTCGGGGCGGCGATGCTCCATGGCGGCGGCCGCAGAAAGAAAAAGAAGAAAAAAAAAAGAAGAGAAGAAGAGAGAGAGAAGAGAAGCGTTTCTTCATTTTGTTTGAAACAAGAAGTAAAAATTTTTTTGTTTCTTATTTTGTTTGGGAACAAAAAAAAAAAAAGTGTTCAAGAACAGAAATAAAGAATAAAAACATACATGTCGCCTGCAAAAACAACTTTGAGCGCTTTCACTAATAAATGCGAGGCTTCAGAACCGAGTGAGAGTGAGGGGGGCGCTTCTCTTGGTCTTTCGTCGAAAGAAAAGAAAATAGAAAAGTGGAAAAGAGAGAAAAAGGAAGGAAAGCTTCGGTTCTATAGGGAAAGGGAAAGTGTACAGGGGGCAGAGAGGGAGGTGACGTGAGGGAGACTTGAGAGAGAGAGGGGATCAGCGGGACCCTGCAGTAGGAAAAGGGAAAATAGCAGAACACTGCTCATCTTCTTCCTCTCGACCGCGACTATTGTGGCGCCTCCACCTTCTGATTAACAGCACCGGACACCGCCTGCTGCCCGGGCCACCAGCCACCTCCGAGTCGCCGACCGCCGCTCCTCTGCCGGTGGCGCCGCTTCCCGATCCGCTCAGACCCTTCGCCCAGATCTGCTCGAGCACCAGCGGCTCCGCCCTCCGCCCGCAGCCGCGAAGCCACCGAGCCGCACCGGTCACCTCACCAGCACCGCCTCACGCCGGTCACCCGTGACTCCACCTCACGCCGCTCGGACCTCCGCAGCACCTCGCCTCCTGCTCGCTCGGTGACCGAAGCCCGCCGTACTCGACGCCTGCGCCTTGCCTCCGGCGACCCGCGAGCCCGAACGCCTGCAGCCCGCGTCCAGCTCCGCTCGCCGACCTCCCTGTTCTTGCCGTGCTCGACGCCGCGGCACTTGACGATAGCAGCTCCGAATTGCCGGATCTCGCCGGAGCTCCGCACCTCCGCAACCTCTGACCGCGACACCCCTGTTCCGCCGGTTGTCCCTGCTGCCCGGGTGCCGCTCCGTTCCTGCCGGTCCGCCTTCATCGGAGTTCCCTTTGCCAGACCAACGATCAGTCCCCTCGGTGACCAGCCGCACGAGCTGCCGAGCTTCTCTTTTTTGGAAGCAAAGGAAAAGAAAAAAAAAAAAAAAAAAAAAAAAGAAAAGCAAATTAGGTAGTTTGTTTTTCTTTATTTTACCTAATTTGCTTTTCTTTATTTTATTTATTTTGTTATTAGTGTATTGAGATGTGTTTTCTTTTATAAATCTCGTAGGCATTAATTGCAGGTATTTTATCCAAAATTATGGTAATTATTAATTTGACCGTAAGGCGTCGGGTCATTTTTAATTACTTAATTTTTAGGAATTTTGATAACATTTCAATTGTTAAATCATTATAGAGTTAAAATAATTATTAATTTAATCCGTAAGACAACGGATTATTTTCTTGGTTATTTTAATTCTTATCTTCATTCTCTTAAAATAATTACTTGTTTGGAAAGATTAAAAAAATAAAAAATCAAAAGTACATAAAAATCTAAATATTGCATTAGAGCATTTAGGTTTAGTAAATTAAGACTGTATTTTTAGGGTTAGTAAATTAGAATTGCATTTATAGGATTATAATTTTTAGATTATACTTTTAGATGGGTGATTTTTGTTAGGGCTAATTTTAAATAATGTTGGCATGTCTTGATTTTTATATAGCTTTTAAGATAAGATATAGTTTAAGTTAAATTGATTCCTAAAATAAATTAGAATATCATTCACTTTAGTTAGTCTAATTAGTTTTTTTTTTTTTAATTCCGAATTTCACTAAAAAGAATCCAAAAAATATTAGGTACATATTAATTAATTGGCATAATAGGTTTAATTAGAATTTGTTTACTAGTAAAATATTGTCATATCTAGAACTTAGGTACTTAGGTCCATACACATTTCATATTAAAGCAACACATCTAGATATTTTTAGAATATTTTTAGATTAAGTCAATTTTCATTTAGTAAAACAAAAAGAGGAACAAAAAATGTTATGCATGCCATATGAGTTATAGTTTAATTATTTTTTTAATAAAAAAGAAAATGCTAAAAGATGATCATTGCACCATTAAGTTACTTTCTTTTCAATAAAAAACATTATGTCATTAAAAAAGAAAAAAAAACTAAAGATCATTTCCTTAGTTAGTTAATAGGTTAATTCATAATTAATCTCATATCATCATTATTTAGCATAGGTTTGCATATATGCATTAAAAAATGAATCATCATAAAAAAAAATCATAAAAGAGCATGCATGTAGAAATACCATGTTATTCATCTCATATCACGTAGCACATGCGTATTTAAGATTATATAAATTAGATTACATATATATAGTGATAAGTTTAAGTCATACCATATGAATTGCATCTCACATGTCATTAAAATAAATTCATGCATATTAAGTTAAATTAAGATTGCATATAATTAACATTTTTAAAAGGAAAAGAAAAATTAGATGTCATGTTATTTAGAAATCATGTTTAGGACATGCATTTTTATTAGCTTTGTTATTTGAATGTTATTTTATTGATTGTGCACTCGCATGACCACCATTTGCATGTTAGTAGCTTAAGTTTAAATTAATCAACATTGCCTGCAAAATATTTTTAAAATTAAAATAAAAGGTACCGAAAGGGCGTTAGATTAATCTAGCGTAACCATGTCCCCGGACCTACTGAATCTCTGGTTCGCAATAGTCTAGTATTCTCTCATACTTCACTTGGGTTTCTAACCAACCCTAATTGGTTAGCGGCGGCTCCAAATTAAATATGATTACATGTTTAAATAGATTAATTTCTTAACATCAAGTCGCGATTGGTAAGACTTGAGAGGGTCCGTGCCAAGTTTTCGGACTTAGTAATCCATTAGCATTCTTTAAGTAATTCACCTTCAAAAGAATTCGGGAAGCTGTCGCGACATAAGTAATTCAATCTGCAGTTGGAATCTTTGTATCTCAAAAAGAAGTATGTTTAAGAGATTTTGAACAGGTTTCAAATGAATAATTGTAACCTTGTGACTACTCCAACTGAAGTTGGATTGAAGCTCTTGAAAGATCCTTATGGAAGCAAGGTGGATAGCACTCTTTACAAGCAAATTGTTGGAAGTCTGATGTATTTGACGAGGCCAAGACCAGATATCATGCATGCCATGAGCCTTATAAGCAGGTATATGGAGCACCCAACAGAGTTACATTTACAAGCTGCAAAAAGGATTTTTTGCTATTTGCAAGGAACTAAAAATTTTGGGCTGTTCTATAAAAATGGAGAAAAGTCAGATTTGTTTAGGTTTACAGATAGCGATTATACTGGAGATGTTGATGATAGAAAAATTACTTCAGGGTATGTATTCATGCTTGGTTCAGGGGCGGTTTCATGGTCTTCAAAGAAGCAATCAATTGTTACTTTATCAACAACTGAAGCAGAATTTGTTGCTACAACTTCATGCGGCTGTCAAGCCATATGGTTACGGAAGATTCTTGGAGAGCTTCAGTTCAAATAGCAAGAAGCAACTATAATCTATTGTGACAACAGTTTAGCTATCAAACCAAAAATCCAGTTCTACATGGGAGGAGCAACCATATAGATGTGAAGTACCACTTCTTAAGAGATCTTACAAAGGATGAAGTAGTTGAGTTAGTTTTTTTTTTGTAGAAGTGAAGATCAAGTGGCTGATATATTCATCAAGCCCCTAAAGTTGTCCATGTTTCAGAAGTTGAGAAAGCTCCTTGGTGTTCGTTTGTTGGATATTCCAAATTGAGAGAATGTCCTTTAAACTGATTGTTTGCAACATTAGTTTAAAGGAGGGAATGTTGAACGAATCAATGTTTATGGTTTGTTTTTTATGTGTTAATAGTCTATTAAGTCATTTCTATTATGTGGATTGATTGTTGTACGTGTGAAGTTAGTGGGGGTGTGGTGGTTATTTGTTTTTGTAAAGCCTATATAAAGGCTTTGGTGTCAGTTTTTTTATTTTTTTTTACTTTTATGTGTGTGGTTCTGCAGACGGTTCCTCTGTTTTTGTGCATATCGGTATCTCCTTTGTTCTCCTCTGTTTTTAGCACTGCTCTTGTGCATATATGCAAATCTGCATCTCCTATGTTTTTTTAACAAAATCAACATAATACAAGCAACAAAGTCAAGGATACTTAATAATAGGAGCTTGTTGATGAGTGCATCCAGGATGTTTGCTACACAAATAAGCAAAGCCACATCGCAGTTTCAATTATACTAATGCTCGTTTTATATAGAATCAATAATGTAAGAATAAAACTATTCGTTTTCCTTGATAATGAAGAAAACCTTTCATGCCTTGCAAGTGCCTAAAATACTCAATTAAGAGGACCCACTCAAACATTCTGAGTTCATAATATGTATGTATGTATGTACGTACGTACGTACGTCACCTGAATAAGTGCATAAACTCAGGCTACGCTTAATTCCATAGAAAGCTTCTCAAAACAAAGTTCAAGAACAAATTCCGTAGAATAAGGCTTGAATTTCTTTCAGGGCCATTCGAGCGGTGATGGTAAAACTAAAAGCCAGCATCCCTCTGCCTCAACATCAGAACATCTCAAATTCTTTAGGTGACGAGGTCGAAAACCAAAAATTCTTCCTGTCAGAGCGATTGAATTTCGTTACGCTAGCAATTCTCTCTCTCTCTCTCTCTCTCTCTCTCGAAAAGAGAGAGAAGGTTTGCCATTTTTTTTTTTTTTTTTTTTTGTAATATTATTAATCTGTGGTGTCATAGTTTGAGCTCTATAATGTTAATGACTCATCTTACCCTCCAAAGCAAAACGCATAACATGCCTCAACCAAATTCCAGTAGAAAACCGATAGTACAGAAGGGTCATCGCTCAAGAAGAGGATCGCGTACTCTCTTCTGGAGGTGTCCACGATCTGGCACGACGCGTGGGCAAAGGTGGAGGTCTCGCCCGTGCCGGATTGCGCCTGAGCGATCACGTCTTGGCCCCAGACAATCGGCACCACGGCTCGCTGTTGAATCGCCGAGGGCTTGTCGAACCCATGGCCGTAGATTCCACGGAGGACATCGTTGCTCAGGCCCATGCTGTCGAAGCTTGACACGGCCTCCATGCCTGGCACCGTCTCGAATGCCACCGGCGGGCGCGATCGGGTCGCCGGAACTGGCCTTGCCATCAAGGACGTGGCCATTACCGAATCCAAAGAGATGAGGAAAGGGCAAGAGAGCAGTCTCGTCTCTCTCTGGAATTGATGAGTGAGCGGGAGTGTGGAAGCGCTTGTCTCAAACAGGGCCAAATGGACTTTGTGTACATCAAGGATTATGTCAATCTCAAATCAGGATCTATCTAGAGTATCCTGATTTTATCAAACAAGATCATGAAATGAACATCGTCTCAAATAAAGGCTGAAGTGACGATATCAAGTTAATTAAGAAATTACTTTGATCTTGGACATTTGCATTTAAAAATCACATACGATTTTTGCACCTTGATTTTGGATTTTCTAAATTTTGAAAATATCTTTGACCGAGAAAAGTTAAAAAAAATAAAAATCAAGTCACTTCAAAACGGTTAAACTATGAGTATTGCAAATTTTTCCAAAATGACTTTATTCAAAAAATAAACTAGACACTTGTTACCATATTAGAAAAAAATTAATTTCATTCCATCGTGTTATGTGTGATTGGTATCTCTAAAAATTAATTTTTTCTTTATTAGTACCATAAAAAGCCCCAATCTAATTTTTGACTATCAAACTAATTTTTTCAGCATCTATGATAAATTTATTATCCGTTAATATTTACTAAATTGTATCAATACTGTAAAAAGTACAAAATATTGTACATATGACAAACGAAGGGTAAAACTCTAAATCGCTAACTCGTCAATTGCCATGTCTTGTCTAATTCGGTAATTTGATTGTAGAATTTTAAAGAAATTAGTGGAGGGTAAAATTGCTGCATGTGTATTGATTTTGAGGTTTTCTATGGTAAAAAGAAAGACAGTTAGTTTAGCTTAAATTTGTCACATGCGTATGAGTTTGAAATTTTTCATGACATTAATTCTTTTTTTTTTCAGTCAAGACCTTGAAAATCAAATTATGCAAAATGACAGCATGGGAAATTACATGTTTTTGACCCTTGGAGATCTCATCGCTGGGCCTTTCACTTATAATCCTAATTTCCAACGAAATTTTATGATAATTTCATCAACTTTCAATTCAAAATATGCCCAAAATTGTTGAGTTAGCATTAACAACTGACGTGCCCCATGTATGAAGCGCTAAAGCGAATTTCACTACGATCTTGTACTTTAAATGTTTTCCTTGGATTCTAAATGCATGTTAATGATCTAGCTAATTAGACCGATATGTTTTGGTGATTTTATTACGATTATTTACCAATAAGTTGGAATGGTTTAACGAAAAAAAACCCTTTTCTTAGATCAATTTAACCACTTGAAAATGTACTATAAAAAATCCAAAGTTATCTCTTTCATTATTTAAATTTCGTTAATATTGTCTCGCAATATGAAATGAGTACGAAAATATGTAGAAATAAGCGTCTTGGGGGTCTTAAAACTTATTGCGAAAGTACAATCGAATCATAAAACTTTCAATAAGTACAATTAAGTCGTAAGACTTACGTGAAAGTGTGGTCGAAAAGTAAAACTTTCAAAAAGTACAATCGAGTTATAAAGTTTGTCAATTTGATCGAGTCGAGTCATTTCGTTAGTTGTACTTTTTGAAAATTTTATGACTCGATTGCATTTTCATGACAAATTTTAGAATTTGACTATACTTTTTGAAATTTTTTGATTTGATTATACATTCGTGACAAATTTTAAAACTTGATTGCACCTTTTGAAAGTTTTAAAATGTAATTGCACTTTCTTGATAACTATAAAATTTTGAATATACTTATCCTAGATATGTATTAATATAATCACAACGGGAATTATTTAATTCTTACTATTCTTTGTCGAAAGTTTTGTTTGAGTATTTTCCTTCTGTTCAACTTCACATTTTTGTTTGAATGTCAATCTTATGTTTCCTATATTCTCAGTTTATTGATATGTTTTTTTCATTTAATTACAATTATCTAAGCATCGGTCGGAATGGTTGTACAAAAACAAACCTTTTCTTAAGTCAATTTAAACACTTGAAAATGTACTATAAAAACTCCAAAGTTATTTCTTTCATTATTTAAATATCGTTAATTTTGTCTCGCAATATGAAATGAGTATGAAAGTATGTAGAAATAAGTGTATTGGGGTCCTAAAACCCATCGCAAAAATACAATTGAGTCATAACAAGAAATGCAATTAAGTCTTAAAACTTACCGTGAAAGTGCAATTGAAGCCTAAAAACTTTCAAAAAGTGCAATTTAGTTATGAAGCTTGTCAAATTGGTCAAATCGAATTCTTTCGTCGGTTGTACTTTTGAAAATTTTATGACTAAATTGTATTTTTGTGACAAATTTTTAAACTTGATTATACTTTTTGAAAATTTTACAACTTGATTATACATTAGTGACAAGTTTTAAAACTTGATTGCACTTTTTGAAAGTTTTAAAATGTAATTGCACTTTCTTGACAAGTTTAAAAATTTTCAACATACTTATCCCAAATATGTTTTAATATAATCCCGGCGAGAATTATTTAATTCTTACTATTCTCTGTTGAAAGTTTTGTCTGAGTATTTTCCTTTTATTCAGCTTCATACTTTTGTTTGAATATCAATCTTATGTTTTCTATAGTTTGAGTTGATTGATATGTTTGGTGATTTTATTGCAATTATCTAATCATCGGTTGGGATGGTTGTACAAAAAATAAACCTTTTCTTAAGTCAATTTAACCACTTGGAAATGTACCATAAAAACTCCAAAGTTATTTCTTTTATTATTTAAATATCGTTAATTTTGTCTCACAATATGAAATGAGTATGGAAATATCTAGAATCAAGTCATAAAACTTTAAAAAAATGCAATAAAATCGTAAAACTTAATATGAAAGTGCAATCGAGGCATAAAACTTTCAAAAATACAATCGAGTTATAAAACTTGTCATATTAGTTGAATCGAATCCTTTCGTTAACTTCACTTTTGAAAATTTTATGACTTGGTTGCATTTTTGTGAATGATTTTAGAACTTGATTACACTTTTGGAAAGTTTTACAACTTGATTGTACATTCTTGATAAGTTTTAAGACTTAATTGCACTTTTGAAAGTTTTAAAACGTAATTGTACTTTCTTGACAAGTTTAAAAATTTTCAATGTACTTATCCCAGATATATATTAATACAATTCTAGTGGACTTATTTAATTCTTCCTATTCTTAGTAAAAGTTTTGTTTGACTATTTTCCTTTTATTCAGCTTCACATTTTTGTTTGAATATCAATGGTGTGTTTCCTCTATTGGGTTGAGTCTTTATTTTTGCTGCTCTAGAAATTGGTCATTGGACATGTTCTAAGAAGGCTGCCTATAAAATATATACTATATTTTTTTCCATTAACTTTCGCTTTGCAATAAACTGAAAACCTAAGATAACACATGAATAAATGGTATACTGTCACGAATCTTAAATAATATAACACGTAAGACTCTAGAACCTTTCTTACCGTGGATGACACTAAAACGGTTATGTCCTTGGGCGTGTCTAAACTCTGAACTAAAGCTTGTCTCTCTGCTTCTGTTTTGGATTTTGTCACTCGATTTTGAATCGGAGCATGAAATGGTAAATTGAATGGAATGCGACCATTTTTTTTAATGTAATTTGAAGTTGGATTTCGTTCCTTCGTCTGTTTTGACCAATGCGTGGCCATGTTACCAGTCAATTTTGGAGGCTTAGGAGCTGATTTAGGCGGTTCGCCATTGAATTTTACCGAATCGGATTTGGGTGAAGGCTTGCCGATTGTTGAACGCATGTGGAGCTTTCCCAGAATCAACGGATTGTGCGTGACCAAGAGTGGAAATTGGGATGATTTAGCTTAATTTGTTTCATGGCATCGAGAGGAGATTCCATTCATGAATAGATGCATAGTTGGTGTGCGAGCTGCTATGGTGTTTCGAGTTAAGGCGTGATCAACAATTAAAGCTTGATTGTTGAACTCGACGACCGTAATTCAAGAATATTTTAAAGATTCCTGTCACTCTCTATTATCCTTTTTCCTGTACTGTTATGGTAGTTAAAGGATTTCTTCAAAAATTCTTGATTTTTTTTCCTGGCCAGTGTGTTATGTGGATTTAGCATTTCATTGTTTTTCTGTTGGACAGTGAGGGATAGAGCATGCATAATTGAAAATATATCCTCAAGGCCTTAATTTTTTTGAAAATAAAAGCTACTAAAGGTATCTTTGTTCTTGGTTTTGGGCTTAGATCTCCTAATTTATCTTGTTATCTCCACAAAAGCTCTATTCAATTAGCTTTGTTGGATCAGTGCAGTTCATTATACAGCTATGTATTATGCCTAGGATATTTCTTTGATAAAACATTATCGTGGATCCATTAGAACTTACCTATGTGGATCTTACTTGGACATTGATATTTACCTGTATTAATCATGTAGAGTTTTTCCTTTGATTAGCATAAGGAGATGGCAGATGCCGAAAACATTCAGCCTCTTGGTGTTGATAATGGATTTGACATGGTTAAGGTGGGAATATTGATGCACCGGTCCATTGCTATGGGCTTTCCTGGAGTGCATGGTGGTATTTGTGCTCACGTAATAACCTGAATTTGACAGGCTGGTTTTGCTGGAGATGATGCTCCAAGGGTTGTCTTCCCCAGTATGGTTTGTCGATCGAGGCACCCCGGTCACATGGTTAGTATGGGCCACAAGGTTGCTTATGTTGGAGATGAGGCCCAATCTAAAAGGGGCATGCTTACTTTGAAGTACCCTATGGAGAGTGGAATTGCCAGCAATTGGGACGATCTGGAAAAGATCTGGCATCACACTTTCTACATTGAGCTACGCAGGGCTCTCGATGAACGTCCGATGCTCCTTATTTAAGCAACCCTCAACCCAAAAAGCAACCGGGGAGAAGATGCCACTGATCATATTTGAAACGTTTGTCCCTGATAGTGTTGTCAAAGTTAACATGAAGACATAATGAGAGAGTTGATTTAATAAATGCAAGGTGTATAAATGGGGATGAACTTTCACATGGAAACTTAGTAAGAGAGTTGATTTAATAAATGCAAGGTGTATAGATGGGGATGAACTTTCACGCGGAAACTTATTAAGAGAGTTGATTTAATAAATGCAAGATGTATATATAGGGATGGGTTCTTCAATGCGGATTTTTATTTTATTTTATTTTTCTTTTTCTAACCACATCCTGACCTTAATAGCATACCTGACGTGTAACCTAAAGATTTATCCTTTTGAAGGTCCAAAGCGAACATGACATGAACCATAGTCGGCAAAAATCAAACAAGAAGGTTGCATCTCAGAAAAAGGCAAATGAATATAACCTCTCAACTTCCCACGTTGACCAAATTTCAGCTTTAACATGGGATTGGGACACTCGGAAGGTCCAAAGCGAACATGACATGAACCATAGTCGAGAAAAATTCTACACGAGGGTTGCAGCTCGAAAAGACAAATGAATATAATTTCTTGAGGGTTTTATCAGCTAATTCTCTGTTCCTCTCTCCAGAACATTGCTCCTCAATCACATGAATCCATTCCACCAAAGAAAAAAGAAAATCACATGAATCCACTCTCAGAAACCCCAATCCAGCATACAAAAGACCAAAAAAATGCGACTTCTGAAGTTGGTCGGTTTCTCTCTTAATTTTCAACATCTACTCCGGAATAAGAAGGCCCGCTCTAAAATTACAGCAGTCTGAAAATGGTAAGTGGAGACATTCTTCGAACATGGGACGCGCTTCTTCCCCATTAAGCGTCTCCCACAGGACTTATGTCCATCTAATTGTAGTGATCATCACAGCTCTCTCTAAATAAGGTCCATTCATGAAATTTCGAGTGGAATAATGTTTTCTTTTTCTAGTTGGCTATAATATGTAGTCGGTCAACTATGCAACAAATATTACGTAATATTTCTAGCGGAATAATGTTTTATTTTTTTTTATTGGTTTTGAAGTTTCCCATAATCATTTAAGTGACCACAAGTATAAATTGTTGAAATAAAATAAAATTGATTATCGAATGACTATTGCTGGATGAGAAACTTGCAAGCATTGAAGGAGCCATAAAAAATTTATGGTAGGTTACATGGATTCGAAGAATGGAAGTTATTGAAGACTTTTGTTACTTTTTTGTGCGTTTTGTTTGTATTTATGATTACATGTATGAGGCTGTTTTGTTTTAGTCATTAAATTTGTGGGTTGTTATGTAATCCTTAGCATTTGTAAACTTCAATTCCTATATAAAGGGATGAAGTTGTGAGTTGTAAATCTAGCCACAGGTCATAGTCCACGAAGACACAAATAAGAGCATGCATTCTCAATACAAATTTCTCCCTCAAATTTCTAGTGTTCTTATTCCAAGTTTCCAAAGTTTATTGTCATTCTTTTGGTTCCAACATAAATAAGGTCCATTCTTGAAGTCTGAGGGGAAAGTTCCCGTTAACCATCTCAAACTGATTCTTGCTTCTGCCTTCTTATCTTGAACCAGGAAAACACTAAGAGAGACTGATAGAGGGAGAGAAAATGTCAAGGACTGTACAAATTGTTTTACGGGAGATTGACGAAGTGGAGAGGAGGATAGGGCGTCTCAGATCGGAGCTCGACACTATCGAGAATGCCTTTTTGCGTTATAGGCGGGCTGAGAATATCAATCACCCGGAAGCCCACATGGCAGTGACGCGAGCCATAGTGCAGGAAATTCGAGAAGACATCACCCGGGCAGCCCACATGGCAGCGACGCAAGCCAGAATGCGGAAAATTCGAGAAGAGGTCACCCGGGCTGAATATGAGCGTGATGCGCTCATCATAGAATCCATGGACTTAATGGCGTAACGATCTTCTCCTCTAAAATAGAGAATACGTTTGCTTTTATGGGCATCCGAACGTTAAGAGAAGCATAGTGGGGTCTAGGGTTTTATTGGATAAGGTTGTAAGAATGGTATACTTATGTAGTTGGGAGAATAATTGTTTTCTTGGATATGGTTCTTGAACTTCAAGATTGATAATAGTGTTTTCTTGTTTCTTGGTCGTCCGGAGAATAAGAAATATATATATATATATATATATAAAAGTGTTTCTTGGATCCTGCATTGAATATGTTTGGAGTTTCTTTGTTTACAATGCTCACAGCTTTTAAACTCGTAGGTTTAAAGTGTACGGGGCTGTCATACGATTGGAAATATCTTTCATCCATTTCTTTTTATATAATGATTCTATAATTCTTATGTGTCAGACCATTTTCATATTTGCCGGTCATTTAGTCGCAATGAGTATTACCGGCAAATATGAAAATGAAGAAAAAAGCTAGGAGAGTAAAATTTGTGAAGAAGTCCCTTAATTCTTAGATTCATCCAACATCTGCTTTTATAAATTTGTGCACTTTTGATGATGCACACCTACAAGAGATTACATATTCTTCAATCTATCCCCAAAGAAAAGCATAATAATACCTGAGTAGTCATAGAAAAGAAATGTATACAGACGAAGTTCAAGTATATGTAATTATATAATTACGTATTCTCTATTGTCTCGAAAGTCCAAATACAGTTTCCGCGTGAAAAATTGTCTTTGCTGGTGCGGTGGAAAAAAATGTCGTATGATCTAATAATTATATCATCCAACATGGAACTCACATAATTAATTGTCGAGACGGCATTGATCCACAAGCTCTGAAATCTTTTGCTAGAGATCATTTAGGTGATCGCCCCCGTCTTTAGTCTTGACCGCCAAATCATCCACATAACATTCGATGATATAGTGGAGCAAAGTCCCCTGGGAGGAAAGTCATGAGCGTTGCGCCCGCTTTCTTTGAACCTAAAATGTATAACTTTGTATCGGAATATTCCCCTGGGAATTATAAAGGCTGTCATTTCCTCTCCACCATTTGGATCCATTCTTGTATTGATTGCTGCCGGACTATCCATTCTATCCGTAGCTCAGCGATAGGCAAAAGGAATGTGTCCTTTTTGGACTGGCATAAGTCTATAAAGTTAACAAAACACTCTGGCATTGTTTTTTTTTTTTGGTAAAAAACACTCTGGCATTGTTTAAGTCTATAAAGTTAACAAAACACTCTAACATCGGTCATCTTCTTTTCGCTGGCAAAATATTTCCAAGCCGAGCAGGGTATTCATTTCAGTAACTTTGATAAGTTAGTCAAATTCAGCTACTAGGTCCGGATGAAAGGAATTTGGTTTCTGCACGAATATTCAACTAAGATAACATCTGTTTCTCTCGTCAGCCGGTGACTGGGCATATCAAAGTAGATAACATGCACATGCACGTGCCCATAGACGTGCAGATTCCCCTCTTTTATCAACACAGTTAATAAATCCAAGATGTATAAATAAGGATGAGTTCTTCTAGTGCTCACGGAAAGGTCAAAAGCCCATATATATCCGCATTGAACAAGAATGCCTTGGATTAGAAGTACGTAGTTTTGTGAAAGTTAACGTGGAATAAGAGCGTTGATTTAATACGTGCGAGATTTATAAATGAGGATGGGTCCTTCATCAGAGGTTTTTCTATTTGATTTGATTTTCCATTTTTCTAACCACTTCTTGATCCCACTCGTTTTCTTTTGTATGGCCAAGAACGGAAGTCCTTTGCCTTTGCAAGACTCCTTCAAGTCATACCCACAAGCACTAGAGACTCGTCGATTTAATTTTTTTGCTGACAACTCATGAACCTAATTCTACGTACCGCAATTGTTATCCCTGTCCACAATTTGAAGATGATTAATTTGTGAGTTCTTAATATGTTTTCATTCTAGGAAATGACACCTTCATCTAAATCGTCTATGCCAAAATCAAACAACAGTCAATTCTTAATAGAAGAGGATTAATCTGTGAGTTCTTAATATGTTTTCATTTCAGCAAACCCTATATCATATATTCCAGCCGATTCAAATTCTTTGAATCAAGAAATTGAATCACCTACATCATCATCTGACAAAGATGATCTGCCTGCTTCTTCAATGACATCAGCATCTTAGTGAGATCCCCACATCCATGCCTTGATGATTCTTGCTCACTAGTTCCAAGACAAAGGCATATTGAGCAGCCACATTTGTCCTTCGGCATGGACCAAAGAGTACAAATGTCCCACATTGATTTCTCCATGTACATGTCGTCCTATCTCCTCTTATGTTTCATTTAGCCAACTATCATCAGAACATATATGTTGTATTAGTTGCATATCAGAGGAACAAGAATCGTCATCTTTGATGAAGCAGTGCGTAACCCACAATGGCAAGCCCATGGAAGCTTAACTACATTCTCTCATTGAGAACCACACTTGGGATATTGTCAATCTACCTTTGTATTGAAAACCAAATTGGTCGCAAATGGGTATGCAAATTTAAGTACAATGCAAATGGTGTGACATCCCGATTTTCCGATTCTATTTTCAATAAATTGAGACGGGCATTTCGTTGGCACGCATATAGTTCTTTTCCTTGAGTCGGCCACTCATGTGAAAGCTAGTCTATCGGGTGAAGCTGTTAAGAGTTTCTAATGCATCAGACTCGAGAATTTGACCAGGAAGCGATCTTTCGACCGAGTTAATCTGCAATGGTCATTACGGCACAATTAAAATCGATTAGAGATCGGAGATAGGTTGACTCGACAGAGGCATGTGATCGAGTGTGGGTGATTCCACCCGATCGCACAATTCTTGTCGATCGATACTGGACCGACTTTTCTATCGATTGGGTACCCTGTGTTCGTATTTGAAACCTTGAGATTACCCCGACAACCGAAAGCCGCCAATGTTTCAAAGATGTACATTGTGGCTTGAGATGATCAACCACAGGTCAAATGCATGAAAATTTCTAAATGCTACCCGGTAGGTTGGGCGCGCTAGTATCGTGCCAAAGTGAAATTAACCGTGGAATTGAGATGAAATTCAGAAATTGGAAGTCGGGGTGTGTCACAAATCATTTTAAGATCATTGAATCATCTTTGGGAAGATTTTCGTGCAAGCCGAGCTTTTCAGCAAAATAATCAAGAAATAGCTAATTTGGCTCGAGAAATTAGTAGGCCGCTTTGGTCGCGCTTTTGGGACTTAAGTTGGTTCTATGGACAAGTGAATATGTGAATTGAAGTGTGGTGACATTGGATTAATTTTATGGACTTCAATTTGATTCAATTGGAAGAGAATCAAGTGGGATTGAAGAAGTTGTTGTTCAAAGAATTGGACCCCGGCGGAAATTGCAAGTGAACCCATTGGAAAAGGTTGTGGGGGATTGGGTGAGTGGAGTGTGATGTCACCCATGAGGTCATGTGGTGGGCCAATTTGTTGGATTAAAGAAAAAAAGGAAAAAGAAAAGGGAATGGTCCCATCCTTCTTCTCTCTCCTCCCCCTCTTCTTCCTCTCTACCGTGCGACTCCTCCATCTCCATCTTCTTCATCTTCTTCTTCGGACGCCAGCCACAAGGAAGATCGACCAGCAAGCTGCCGGACCTCACGCCTCCACCGTCGGCCACCCGCTCGCCGTCGCTCGCCCCGCGAGCACCTCCGCCTCCCTCTCTCTCTTGCTGTCTTCTTCTTCCCTAGTTGTTGCTTGAACCCGCGGGCAGATCCGAGATCGCTTAGCAGCAGCCGATCCACGCCGCCGAGCTGGAGCTCCTCGCCGTCGCAGCTCGCCGCCGTTCGACCGCTCGCCCGCACGCCGCTCGCCGGTCCGCTCGCCCTCGCTCCGCCGCGCTCGCCCGCGCTTGGCCGGCATCCCAAGCTGCTGTTCATCTCGTGCAAGAGCTACCGGAGCTCGTCCCCGCCGCCGTCGACCTCCGCCCTAGCCCGCCGGGAGCTTCGCCTTGCCTCCGCCGCCCTTGGCCGCCCGAACCGGCGCCGGATCCGCCCCATCTCGGCCCCGTCGGTAACCCGGAAAATGGGTATGGTAGCCCCTTCGTGGGCCGTTTTGGCCGCCTTCCCGAGCCCAGATGCTTGGCCCGCTTTGAGGAAAGTCGATCCTCGCGTCGTCCCCGTCGTTTTGGTCCGCTCGGCTCGCTAATCCGGTGAGTTTAGCTCACTAAACCTTGATTAGACGGTTAATGATGCTTTATGGGTGCTTAGTTTATGTTAAGTGTGATTAGGTGGTTAGTTTGATTTATTTAAGTGTGGATTATATTAATGTGTTTAATTAGCTTAAATTGTGTTTAATTTAAAGTTAAGTGGGTGTTTATATTAATATAAACTTTGATGTGACATAAAGGAATCTATTTTTGATTTATTTAAATATCTCGAAATTATTGAATAATTGAATAATATTTTAATATTCGAAATTTTAAAATATTATTATTTAATTATTTTCGGAATAAATTAAATTATTTATTAAATTCGAAAATTTTGCCGAGACCTTAAATTCTCAGAATTTCGTGCCGGTCGTTACTGTGTAGTCGGATTTTGAAATTGATGATTGGATATTATAAATTGAGTGTGGATTTCGAAAACTATGGATATTATTATTTAATTATTTTCGGAATAAATTTAATTATTTATTAAATTCCGAAAATTTTCATTGGGACCTTATTTGCTCAGAATTTCGTGCCGATCGTTCTTTGTGCTAGTAGAATTTGAAATTGATGATTGGTTGTGATGAATTGAGTGTGATTGTGATTTATAGGGATTCTTTACGATATCCTAAGTGTAGAAATTGATGGGAGATTGGTCGTGATTAACCACCTATTAGAGGTCGTGCCTAGTGAGGCCGTGATTAACCACCGATTGGAGGTCGTGCCTAGTGAGGCCGTGATGAACCACCTATGAGAGGTCGTGCCTAATAGGCCGCGATGAACCACCAAGAGAGGTCGTGCCTAATGGGGGTGTGATTGACCACCTATTAGAGGTCGTGCCTAGTGAGGCCGTGATGGACCACCTATGAGAGGTCGTGCCCGGCGAGGCGGGATGGACCACCTATGTGAGGTCGTGCCCGGTGAGGCCGTGATGGACCACCTAATTAAAGGTCGTGCCGAGTGGGGCCGTGATTGCCACAATTGGTTATTAAGCCTTCCTATAGGGTCGGATTGGAAGTAGTAATTGATTCACTAGAATTGACATGTAATCGGCCAAGTCGATTGATCGCCGAGACGATCCAAGTGGTTGAATTGTTACGATGATGTGATTGTGCTGCAGTTGTTTGGCTATCATAATTGCACGTGGTTGGTTTATATAAATTGTGCTAACTCCGAGATAAAGGCCGAGGCGAGGTAAGTCTTACGTGTGATGTGGCTATGCCACCCGGGGCGTATTTTCTTTCTAATAGGGGTTTAGGGGTTGAACTTGCCGAGACGTTGTCTCGGTGGTTATTGAATAACCATTTCGGGTCCCCAGTGGACGGAGCGGCCGAGATAGCTTTGGTTGGCATTCGGGAGTTGGAGAGGTGAAGTCATAAGATTGGAGAACGTGTCCGACTTGTAGGTCGTAGGATAAGTTCCTTTTAAGAGCCGGTCTTTTGTAGACTTTTGGCTGTAGGCTTCTGTTTGTAATTATGTTGAATTATGGAAGTGTTATGTTGTGGTTTTGTTTCATGCTTTTCTATCCCGTATTTTATTGTCAGGGGATTTGTTTCGCTTCCGCATGCGTAATAAAATTAATGGGTCGGCGACACTACAGGGAATGTCGCATTTGATCGACCCTTGAGTGGGATGTGCTCGCGCTCGGGGTTCGGGCGTGACATCCCGTTTAAGTGGTATCAGAGCATGGTCTGTGTATGGAGTGATAAGGTGCGATGAGTCTTGGGATAGTTAGTAGGAAAGGCTTTTAATATGCTGATGCATGTGAGTGATAGCTGATTGGTAGCTTGTTTGTGGGGTCACTCAAATTCTAACTTGATGTTGGAATCGAAAGCAGGCGTCGATAACGAGCCTGTAGGATGAGTGACCAGGAGTGGAGAACTCCTCGGAGGAGGTCGGTAGGACCTATACCTCGGGGTAGGATGCTGACAAGAGTCGGTACCCGAGGTAGAGCGTAGGCTTAGACCAGCGCGAGTGTGAGAGTACCGCCGCAAGTCGGTACTGAGAGTGTTATAGCACCGAATGATCCTAGGTTTAATAGGATTGTTAAGGCGCTAGTGTTCCTTGGAAGCTCGTTGGGTGAGTAAGTTCGGGGATCGAGCCGCCCTGTTGCCGTTGTTTCTATTGCTGTCAGTGTTTTGACCGCTGTTGTTGTTGCGCCTGTTGAGGCCTAATTTGGAGCTGTGATCGAGGATCAAGCCTTCATATCTGAGTCAAGGTTCAGTTTAGACAGAGATGAAAAATCGGTTGGGGAGAAAGGCCGATGTCAGAAGAAAGATGCCCTGCTTCACCCAACCGGAAGAGTAGAGTTGGAAGGTCAGTGCTCAACTCGATCGATGTGTGTTGCGTCTGTAAGAAATGGCATGGATCTGTTCCGTGCTGTAAGAGGGAAAGGACTTGTTACGGGTGTCGCCAGTAAAGCCATTTGATCAAAGATGGCTCGTATAGATGGATGGAACTATAGCTGTTTCTGCATTGTCGTTGATAAGACAGAACAGGGGAAACATGCTTCGAGACATTTAATGGGGTACTTGGAACAGACCCCAGTGCAAAGAAGGGTGCACGATGTTCCTTGATGGGAAGTAGATGACTCACCGATTGTGTGCTGAGTTTGTGGAAAAAGAGAGTGAGTCAGCCCAATGTCAGAGTAAAAGAGAGCATGCTTTGAATATGGCCAGCACGATCATTGGGTTAGGAATTGTCCGCGTAAGTCCATGAGAGCGTAAGTACTGTTACTGCAGATAGAACGCCACTAGGATGGCGAAAATAATAATGGACTGACCATGCATTGATCAAGGGAAGAATGTCTTTGAGATGTTTTTATCAGAGTAGTGCATCAGAATTTTCAGTGAAGGTTGTAGGATTTTCGTTGTGGTAATAAGTAATAGGAAGACGAGTCTTTGACCATAGTTGTACTTGATGGGTTTGCTTATGTATGACTTGGAAGTCATTTATGAAAAGGTTTGGCTCGATGAGCTTTCTGTTGTTTTGAATCATGGTAATAACATAATTCAGTTTGTTCAGTTAGCGTGTGAAATTTTTGAATCACTGAAAGTCGAAGAGGAACTTTGATCCTTGTTAATTGTCACTGAAGATAACTTGGTTCTGGTTGTTGGTTACTGGATCTTCATGGCAGCTGTAATAGATGCGTCAATTGAGAAGCCAGATATGAGAAACTTAGCCATGGTACAGAAGTTTTCTAAGGTGTGTTAGGAAGAATTGCTAAGTCTGGCTGTCGAAAAGAGAAATGGAGTTCGTGATTGAATTAGCACCGGATCGAGCCGGTCCTAAGGCTCCTTACCGTATGGTGTTACCCGAGTTAAAAGAACCGAAGGTGTAGATGCAGGAAGTGTTGGATAGGGAATTCATACTTTCCAGTGTATCACCTTGGGGAGCACCTGTTCCATTCGTGAAGGAGAAAGTTGGTTCATTGTGTTTGTATCTCGATATTCCTCAAGAGCGACTAGAGGTCATGGTATCATTAGTTGAGGATCAGGAAAAAGGGACATACCGAAGTTAGCACCCCGCACTCGATCGGTAGTTATGAGTTTTGTAATAATGTGTGGGTTAATGGACACCTTAGTTGTTTGTTTGGGTCTAATGAGCAAAATGTTTAAGGACACTTGAATCGGTTGTGATCATGTTCATTGAAGTTATCCTGGTGTGTTCGAAGAGTGCTAAGGGGCACAAGAGACGTTTGAGGATGGTACTTTAGACCTTAAGTACTTTTGGATTTTGCAATAAGCTTAGCAAGTGTGAGTTTTGGATGACTCGTGTTGCGCTCTTGGTCACGTGATTTCGGGCGAAGAAATCTCCGTAGACCCCATCCAAGATTGGAGTAGTGAATAGTTGGCCGAGATTGACGACAGTAACAGAGATCAGAAGTTCTGGGGATTAGCAGGATATTTCAGACAGTTTGTAAAAGGGTTTTCAGCGTTAGCGTTACCATTGATAAGACTACTAAGGAAGTAAGAAAAGTTCGTGTGGACAGATGAGTGCGAGCGTAGTTTTCAAGGGCCTAAGAAAAGGCTAACTACCGCACCTGTGCTGACCATTCCATCTGGTCCGGAAAGTTATGAGGTCTGCAATGATGTGTCGTTTAAAGGATTTGGTTGCTTGTCGATGCAGCATGATAGAGTTATTGCATTCGCGTCCCGTCAATTGAGATCTTGTGAGTTAAATCATTCGACGCACATCGTAGAACTTGCAGTAGTTATATTCGTTTGGAATTTTAGAGGCACTATCGGTACAGAGGAATATTGCATATCGTCAATGACTATCAAAGCCTCAAGTATGTAGTCTTAAAAAGGGAGTAATATGAGACAGCATCGCTGGATGGAACTCATTAAGGATTACGATTATGGTATTTCGTATCACTCTGGAAATGTGAGCAAAGTTACAGACGTACTGAATCAAGAGTCCTTAGTTGCCTGAGTCGGTACTCAAGGATTTAGATATTATTTGAGAAAGTTCGAAATTCAATTTTCGAATCTAAGGTAGGCCACCTTTTGGAATCTTATGACCACCCTCAGAATTGAGCGGAGAGTATAGATCATAATCAAATCGCTTCAGTGGACAGATTCAGAAATTCAGAAGATTCTATAAGAGAATGCAATTGAGAGAGAGGTTGATTTTCAGATTTCTGATGACAGAACGCTAAGGTTCTGAGGACGATTGTATGTAATTGAGAATGCTAAGATTAAAGAATAAATCTTATGGGAAGCTCATCATAGCAACTTCAGCGTTGTCCAGACAATAAGAAGATGAGTCAAAATCTACATCATTGGGATTGGTAGATCGGTATGACGATAGATATCGCCGAACAAGTTGTAAGTGTTGGATGCGCCAGTAAGTGAGAATTTGGTAATGTAAGCTAGGAAAGCTTTTTCAAGTACTGGAGAGAGGTTTGTGTGAGAATGAAAGTATAACATGATGGAATGTTATGACAGGTTATTAAGGAGTCAGGAAGAGCATTGATTCCTTATGAGGTTGTAGTCGACAGGTGATCGGAGTCAACTCACCTTAATGCGCGAAAAGATCTCGATTGGAATAGGTATACCGAAGTGTGTGTATATCATATAAATCACTGGCATGGAGTGCCAAGGATAAATTGTATTTCAAATCTAGATCAGATGTTCCAAGTTTGCAGAGCTTTCAGATGGTTCCTTCTTAAGCAGTGCATAGCAGAGAATGCATGATTTCAATTGCTGAGATGAAGTCAAGGAAAGAAAGATCATAGGCCAGGGTCAGTATAGTAGTCAGTGATTGCAGTTGTCAAGATCAGTGTCAGAATTATATCATATCTTAACCGGAGGTTCCCAGTTTCAGTAGATCAGTCAGATAGTTCTTTTAGTCGGTGTAGAGCGAGTGTTCGAACTTCGGTTGTTGAGATGAGATCGAGATCGAGATCAGAAAATTGCGGGTCCAAAGTTGGTTGAAATCGGTGATTGATCGCAATTATTAGAGATAGTTTAGAGCGCTCGGAATCGCCGATTAGCTTCGCCGATTTTGTCTTTGAAGACCTTTGGAATTTTAAGTGAGCAAGTGCTTAGCATTTTGAACCCGAAGTGGTTTGGGCAAGATAGCGGTGATCTTGCGGTATTGGTGCGAAGGAGTAACTTTGAGAAAAGAAGATTATATGAGACACGATTGTACCCCCACCTTTTTGTTTAAGAATTGGTAAAGGTTTAAATTTCGGGACGAAATTTTTATAAGAGGAAGAGTTGTGACATCCCGATTTTCCGATTCTATTTTCAATAAATTGAGACGGGCATTTCGTTGGCACGCATATAGTTCTTTTCCTAGAGTCGGCCACTCATGTGAAAGCTAGTCTATCGGGTGAAGTTTGTTAAGAGTTTTAATGCATCGGACTCGAGAATTTGACCGGGAAGCGATCTTTCGACCGAGTTAATCTGCAAGGGTCATTACGGCACAATTAAAATCGATTAGAGATCGGAGATAGGTTGACTCGACGAGAGGCATGTGATCAGTGTGGGTGATTCCACCGGATCGCACAATTCTTGTCGATCGATCTTTTGGACCGACTTTTCTATCGATTGGGTACCCCTGTGTTCGTATTTGAAACCTTGAGATTACCCCGACAACCGAAAGCCGCCAATGTTTCAAAGATGTACATTGTGGCTTGAGATGATCAACCACAGTCAAATGCATGAAAATTTCTAAATGCTACCCGGTAGGTTGGGCGCGCTAGTATCGTGCCAAAGTGAAATTAACCGTGGAATTGAGATGAAATTCGAAATTGGAAGTCGGGGTGTGTCACAAATCATTTTAAGATCATTGAATCATCTTTGGGAAGATTTTCGTGCAAGCCGAGCTTTTCGGCAAAATAATCAAGAAATAGCTAATTTGGCTCGAGAAATTAGTAGGCCGCTTTTGGTCGCGCTTTTGGGACTTAAGTTGGTTCTATGGACAAGTGAATATGTGAATTGAAGTGTGGTGACATTGGATTAATTTTATGGACTTCAATTTGATTCAATTGGAAGAGAATCAAGTGGGATTGAAGAAGTTGTTGTTCAAAGAATTGGACCCCGGCGGAAATTGCAAGTGAACCCATTGGAAAGGTTGTGGGGGATTGGGTGAGTGGAGTGTGATGTCGCGCATGAGGTCGTGTGGTGGGCAATTTGTTGGATTAAAAAAAAAGAAAAAAAAGAAAAGGGAATGGTCCCATCCTTCTTTCTCTCCTCCCCTCTTCTTCCTCTCTACCGTGCGACTCCTCCATCTCCATCTTCTTCATCTTCTTCTTCGGACGCCAGCCACAAGGAAGATCGACCAGCAAGCTGCCGGACCTCACGCCTCCACCGTCGGCCACCCGCTCGCCGTCGCTCAGCCCCGCGAGCACCTCCGCCTCCCTCTCTCTCTTGCTGTCTTCTTCTTCCCTAGTTGTTGCTTGAACCCGCGGGCAGATCTGAGATCGCTTAAGCAGCAGCCAGTCCACGCCGCCAGCCGGAGCTCCTCGCCGTCGCAGCTCGCCGCCGTTCGACCGCTCGCCCGCACGCCGCTCGCCGGTCCGCTCGCGTCCTCGCTCCGCCCGCGCTCGCCCGCGCTTGGCCGGCATCCCAAGCTGCTGTTCATCTCGTGCAAGAGCTACCGGAGCTCGTCCCCGCCGCCGTCGACCTCCGCCCTAGCCCGCCGGGAGCTTCGCCTTGCCTCCGCCGCCCTTGGCCGCCCGAACCGGCGCCGGATCCGCCCCATCTCGGCCCCGATCAGTAACCCAGAAAATGGGTATGGTAGCCCCTTCGTGGGCCGTTTTGGCCGCCTTCCCGAGCCCAGATGCTTGGCCCGCTTTGAGGAAAGTCGATCCTCGCGTCGTCCCGTCGTTTTGGTCCGCTCCATTGCTAATCCGGTGAGTTTAGCTCATCAAACCTTGATTAGACGGTTAATGATGCTTTATGGGTGCTTAGTTTATGTTAAGTGTGATTAGGTGGTTAGTTTGATTTATTTAAGTGTGGATTATATTAATGTGTTTAATTAGCTTAAATTGTGTTTAATTTAAAGTTAAGTGGGTGTTTATATTAATATAAACTTTGATGTGACATAAAGGAATCTATTTTTGATTTATTTAAATATCTCGAAATTATTGAATAATTGAATAATATTTTAATATTCGAAATTTTAAAATATTATTATTTAATTATTTTCGGAATAAATTAAATTATTTATTAAATTCCGAAAATTTTGCCGAGACCTTAAATTCTCAGAATTTCGTGCCGAATTCGTTCTTTGTGTAGTCGGATTTTGAAATTGATGATTGGATATTATAAATTGAGTGTGGATTTCGAAAACTATGGATATTATTATTTAATTATTTTCGGAATAAATTTAATTATTTATTAAATTCCGAAAATTTTCATTGGTACCTTATTTGCTCAGAATTTCGTGCCGATCGTTCTTTGCTAGTAGAATTTGAAATTGATGATTGGTTGTGATGAATTGAGTGTGATTCGATTTATAGGGATTCTTTACGATATCCTAAGTGTAGAAATTGATGGGAGATTGGTCGTGATTAACCACCTATTAGAGGTCGTGCCTAGTGAGGCCGTGATTAACCACCGATTGGAGGTCGTGCCTAGTGAGGCCGTGATGAACCACCTATGAGAGGTCGTGCCTAATAGGGCCGCGATGAACCACCTAAGAGAGGTCGTGCCTAATGGGGTAATTTGTGATTGACCACCTATTAGAGGTCGTGCCTAGTGAGGCCGTGATGGACCACCTATGAGAGGTCGTGCCCAGCGAGGCCGGGATGGACCACCTATGTGAGGTCGTGCCCAGTGAGGCCGTGATGGACCACCTAATTAAAGGTCGTGCCGAGTGGGGCCGTGATTGCCACTGGTTATTAAGCTTTCCTATAGGGTCGAGATTGGAAGTAGTAATTGATTCACTAGAATTGACATGTAATCGGCCAAGTCGATTGATCGCCGAGACGATCCAAGTGGTTGAATTGTTCGATGATGTGATTGTCTTTGCAGTTGTTTGGCTATCATAATTGCACGTGGTTGGTTTATATAAATTGTGCTAACCTGCGAGATAAAGGCTGAGGCGAGGTAAGTCTTACGTGTGATGTGGCTATGCCACCGGGCGTATTTTCTTTCTAATAGGGGTTTAGGGGTTGAACTTTGAGACGTTGTCTCGGTGGTTATTGAATAACCATTTCGGGTCCCCAGTGGACGGAGCGGCCGAGATAGCTTTGGTTGGCATTCGGGAGTTGCGAGAGGTGAAGTCATAAGATTGGAGAACGTGTCCGACTTGTAGGTCGTAGGACAGTTCCTTTTTAGAGCCGGTCTTTTGTAGACTTTTGGCTGTAGGCTTCTGTTTGTAATTATGTTGAATTATGGAAGTGTTATGTTGTGGTTTTGCTTCATGCTTTTCTATCCCGTATTTTATTGTCAGGGGATTTGTTTCGCTTCCGCATGCGTAATAAAATAAATGGGTCGGCGACACTACCTGGGAATGTCGCATTTGATCGACCGCAGTGGGATGTGCTCGCGCTCGGGGTTCGGGGCGTGACAAATGGCTCTATTGAATGTAACAAGGCTCACTTGGTTGCCAAATGATTGACTCAAAGGGAAGGTTTTGATTATCATGGGACTTTTCCAGTGACGGCTCTTGCTTTGATAACTTACTATTATACACTGGTGATTATTTTGGGGTGGCGGTTCTACATTGTCATCGTGACAAACTAGTTCACACCGCATGGTAAACTTCCTGTGGCGTTGGTGGTGCGCTCAATGAAACCATCAATTTCGATGGTTCTTTTAGTGTCAACTATAGCCCAATGGTTACCCGCTTAGGTTTCTCCGAGAGACGCCAACACCGCCAATGGAGAATTCCTTCCCATGGCTAGGGCCCGGCGACCCGGCCGACCCTACCTCGGCCATCACCGGCCCTTCCGGCGACGGCGGGGGGCGGGCGAGGGCGATCCTTGACCACCTCCCCACTTTCCTTTTTTTTTTTATAAATTTTTTTTTAAAATTTAAAATTATTAATTTTTAAATTTTAACTAAATTTAATTTTAAATTTAATTTAATTAAATTTTTTCATTATTTTTACCACATTAGCCCAAAACGACGTCGTTTTTGCATTATTTGGCCACGTCGGCGTGCAAAACGGCGTCATTTTGGGTGCGCTTTGCCGGAAAAATGCCACGTCAACGTTTTGGCCGGACTTTGGCCGGAGTGGCATGATCCTTTTTCTTCGAATGTGGCACTTAAATGTACATTTCGTAAGTTATGACACTTAAGTGTTCCTTTGTGCAAAGTTATGGCACTTGAAGCGTTCTTTTGCCTAATAAAATGAAAACCTAAGATAACACATGAATAAATGGTATACTATCACGAATCTTAAATAATATAACACGTAAGACTCTAGAACCTTTCTTACCGTGGATGACACTAAAACGGTTATGTCCTTGGGCGTGTCTAAACTCGAACTAAAGCTTGTCTCTCTGCTTCTGTTTTGGATTTTGTCACTCGATTTTGAATCGGAGCATGAAATGGTAAATTGAATGGAATGCGACCATTTTTTTTTAATGTAATTTGAAGTTGGATTTCGTTCCTTCGTCTGTTTTGACCAATGCGTGGCCATGTTACCAGTCGAATTTTGGAGGCTTAGGAGCTGATTTAGGCGGTTCGCCATTGAATTTTACCGAATCGGACTGGGTGAAGGCTTGCCGATTGTTGAACGCATGTGGAGCTTTCCCAGAATCAACGGATTGTGCGTGACCAAGAGTGGAAATTGGGATGATTTAGCTTAATTTGTTTCATGGCATCGAGAGGAGATTCCATTCATGAATAGATGCATAGTTGGTGTTCGAGCTGCTATGGTGTTTCGAGTTAAGGCGTGATCAACAATTAAAGCATGATTGTTGAACTCGACGACCGTAATTCAAGAATATTTTTAAGATTCTGTCACTCTCTATTATCCTTTTTTCTGTACTGTTATGGTAGTTAAAGGATTTCTTCAAAAATTCTTGATTTTTTTTCCTGGCCAGTGTGTTATGTGGATTTAGCATTTCATTGTTTTTCTGTTGGACAGTGAGGGATAGAGCATGCATAATTGAAAATATATCCTCAAGGCCTTAATTTTTTTGAAAATAAAAGCTACTAAAGGTATCTTTGTTCTTGTTATCTCCACAAAAGCTCTATTCAATTAGCTTTGTTGGATCAGTGCAGTTCATTATACAGCTATGTATTATCCCAAGGATAATTCTATGATAAAACGTTATCGTGGATCCATTAGAACTTACCGACGTGGATCTTACTTGGACATTGATATTTACCTGTATTAATCATGTAGAATTTTTCCTTTGATTAGCATAAGGAGATGGCAGATGCCGAAGACATTCAGCCTCTTGGTGTTGATAATGGATTTGGCATGGTTAAGGTGAGAATATTGATGCACCGGTCCATTGCTATGGGCTTTCCTGGAGTGCATGGTGGTATCTGTGCTCACATAATAACCTGAATTGGACAGGCTGGTTTTGCTGGAGATGATGCTCCAGTATGGTTTGTCGATCGAGGCACCCCGTTGACATGGTTAGTATGGGCCACAGGGTTGCTTATGTTGGAGATGAGGCCCAATCTAAAAGGGGCATGCTTACTTTGAAGTACCCTATGGAGAGTGGAATTGCCAGCAATTGGGACGATATGGAAAAGATCTCGCATCATACTTTCTACATTGAGCTACGCGGGGCTCTCGATGAACGTCCGATGCTCCTTATTTAAGCAACCCTCAACCCAAAAAGCAACCGGGGAGAAGATGCCACTGATCGTATTTGAAACGTTTGTCCACGATAGTGTTGTCAAAGTTAATATGATGACATAGTGAGAGAGTTGATTTAATAAATGCAAGGTGTATAAATGGGGATAAACTTTCACATGGAAACTTATTAAGAGAGTTGATTTAATAAATGCAAGGTGTATTGATGGGGATGAACTTTCACGCGGAAACTTATTAAGAGAGTTGATTTAATAAATGCAAGATGTATATATAGGGATGGGTTCTTCAACGCGGATTTTTTTGATTTCATTTAATTTGATTTTTCTTTTTTCTAACCACATCCTGACCTTAATAGCATACTTGACGTGTAACCTAAAGATTTATCCTTTTGAAGGTCCAAAGCGAACATGACATGAACCATAGTCGGCAAAAATCAAACAAGAAGGTTGCATCTCAGAAAAAGGCAAATGAATATAACCTCTCAACTTCCCACGTTGACCAAATTTCAGCTTTAACATGGGATTGGGACACTCGGAAGGTCCAAAGCGAACATGACATGAACCATAGTCGAGAAAATTCTACACGAGGGTTGCAGCTCGAAAAAGACAAATGAATATAATTTCTTGAGGGTTTTATCAGCTAATTCTCTGTTCCTCTCTCCAGAACATTGCTCCTCAATCACATGAATCCAAACTCTCAGAAACCCCAATCCAGCATACAAAAGACCAAAAAAATGCGACTTCTGAAGTTGGTCGGTTTCTCTCTTAATTTTCAACATCTACTCCGGAATAAGAAGGCCCGCTCTAAAATTACAGCAGTCTGAAAATGGTAAGTGGAGACATTCTTCGAACATGGGACGCGCTTCTTCCCCATTAAGCGTCTCCCACAGGACTTATGTCCATCTAATTGTAGTGCTCATCACAGCTCTCTCTAAATAAGGTCCATTCACGAAATTTCGAGTGGAATAATGTTCTCTTTTTCTAGTTGGCTATAATATGTAGTCGGTCAACTATACAACAAATATTACGTAATATTTCTAGCGGAATAATGTTTTCTTCTTTTATTGGTTTTGAAGTTTCGCGTAATCATTCAAGTGACCGCGAGTATAAATAAGGTCCATTCTTGAAGTCTGAGGGGAAAGTTCCTGTTAACCATCTCAAACTGATTCTTGCTTCTGCCTTCTTATCTTGAATCAGGAAAACACTAAGAGAGACTGAGAGAGGGAGAGAAAATGCCAAGGACTGACCAAGTTGTTTTACACGAGCTTGAGGAAGTGCAGAGGAGGTTAAGGCGTCTCAGATGGGAGCTCGACCTTACAGTGAATGCCTTGTTAATGCGTGTTAGGCGGGCCGTGAATATCAATCGCGCGGAAGCCCGCATTGCAGCGACGCGAGCCAGAGTGCAGCAAATTCGAGAACAGATCACCCGGGCTGAAGAGGAGCATGCTGCGCTCTTCATAGAATTCATTGAAGCCTAATGGCGTAACGATCTTCTCCTCTAAAATCGAGTATACGTTTGCTTTTATGGGCATCCGAAGGTTAAGAGAAGCATAGTGGGGGTAAGAATGGTATACTTATGTAGTTGGGAGAATAATTGTTTTCTTGGATATGGTTCTTGAACTTCAAGATTGATAATAGTGTTTTCTTGTTTCCTCGTCATCGGGAAAATAAGAAATAGAGATATATAGAAGTTTTTCTTGGATCCAGCATTGAATATGTTTGGAGTTTCTTTGTTTACAATGCTCACAGCTTTTAAACCCGTAGGTTTAAAGTGTATGGGGCTGTCATACGATTGGAAATATCTTTCATCCATTTCTTTTTATATATGATTCTATATAATTCTTATGTGTCAGATCATTTTCATATTTGCCAGTCATTTAGTTGCAATGAGTATAAATGGGCATGCACAAGCAGGGAAAAAAATACTGAAGAGAAAAGCTAGGAGAGTAAAATTCGTGAAGAAGACCCTTAATTCTTAAATTCATCCAACATCTGCTTTTATAAATTTGTGCACTTGAGATCTTTGATGATACACACCTACTGAAGATTACATATCCTTCAATCTTCCCCAAAGAAAAGCATAATAATACCTGAGTATGTCATAGAAAAGAAATGTATACAGACGAACTTCAAGTATATGCAATTATATAATTACGTATTCTCTATTGCCTCGAAAGTGAAAATACAATTTCCGCGTGAAAAATTGTCTTTGCTGGTGTGGTGGGAAAAAATGTTTTATGATCTAATAATTAATTCATCCAACATGGAACTCACATAATTAATTGTCGAGACGGCATTGGTCCACAAGCTCCGGAATCTTTTGCTAGAGATCATTTAGGTGATCGCCCCTTTAGTCTTGACCGCCAAATCGTCCACAAAACATTAGATGATATAGTGGAGCAAAGTCCCCAGGAAGGAAAGTCATGAACGTTGCGCCCGCTTTCTTTGAACCTAAAATGTATAACTTTGTATCAGAATATTCCCCTGGGAATTATAAAGGCCGTCCTTTCCTCGCCACCATTTGGATCCATTCTTGTATTGATTGCTGCTGGAATATCCATTCTATCCGTAGCTCGGCGATTGGCAGAAGGAATGTGTCCTTTGGACTGGCATTGTTTAAGTCTATAAAGTTAACAAAACACTCTAACATTAGTCATTCTTCTTTTCGCTGGCAAAATATTTCCAAGCCGAGCAGGGTATTCATTTCAGTAACTTTGATAAGTTAGTCGAATTCAGCTACTAGGTCCGGATGAAAAGAATTTGGTTTATTCACGAATATTCAACTAAGATAACATATGTTTCTGGTGACTAGGCATATAAAAGTAGATAACGTGCACATGCATGTGCCCATAGACGTGCAAATTCCCCTCTTTTATCAACACAGGTAATAAATCCAAGATGTATAAATAAGAATGAGTTATTCTAGTGCTCACGGAAAGGTCAAAAGCCCATATATATATCTGCATTGAACAAAAATGCCTTGAATTAGAAGTACGTAGTTTTGTGAAAGTTAACGTGGAAACTTGATAAGAGCGTTGATTTAATACGTGCGAGATTTATAAATGAGGATGGGTCCTTCGACAGAGGTTTTTCTATTTGATTTGATTTTCCATTTTTCTAACCACTTCTTGATCCCACTCGTTTTCTTTTGTATGGCCAAGAACGGAAGTCCTTTGCCTTTGCAAGACTCCTTCAAGTCATACCCACAAGCACTAGAGACTCGTCGATTTAATTTTTTTGCTGACAACTTGTGAACTTAATTCTATGTACCGCAATTGTTATCCCTGTCCACAATGTGAAGAGGATTAATCTGTGAGTTCTTAATATGTTTTCATTCTAGGAAATAACACCTTCATCTAAATCGCCTATGCCAAAATCAAACAACAGTCAATTCTTATTAGAAGAGGATTATCTGTGAGTCCTTAATATGTTTTCATTTCAGCAAACCCTATATCATATATTCCAACCGATTCAAATTCTTTGAATCAAGAAATTGAATCACCTACATCATCATCTGACAAAGATGATCTGTCTGCTTCTTGAATGACACCTGCATCTTCAGTGGGATCCCCGCATCCATGCCTCGATGATTCTTGCTCACTAGTTCCAAGACAAAGGCATATTGAGCAGCCACATTTGTTCCTCCGCATGGACCAAAGTGTACAAATGTCCCACATTGATTTCTCCATGTACATGTCGTCCTATCTCCTCTTATATTTCATTTAGCCGACTATCACCAGAACATATAAGTTGTATTAGTCGCATATAAGAGGAACAAGAATCGTCATCTTTTGATGAAGCAATGCGTAACCCACAATGGCAAGCCCATGGAAGCTTAACTACATTCTCTCATTGAGAACCACACTTGGGATATTGTCAATCTACATTTGCATTGAAAACCAAATTGGTTGCAAATGGGTATGCAAATTTAAGTACAACGCAAATGGCTCTGTTGAACATAACAAGGCTCGTTGGTTGCCAAATGATTGAGTCAAAGGGAAGGTTTTGATTATCATGGGACTTTTCCAGTGGCGGCTCTTGCTTTGACAACTTACTATTATACATTGGTGAGTCTTTTGGGGTGGCGGCTCTACATTGTCATCGTGACAAACTAGTTCACACCACATGGTAAACTTCCTGTGGCATTGATGGTGCGCTCAATGAAACCACCAATTTCGATGGTTCTTTTAGTGTCAACTATAGCCCAATGGTCACCAGCTTAGGTTTCTCCAGAGACGCCAACATCGCCAATGGAGAATTCCTTCCCATGGTCGTGCCTTCAAGTTACAACTCACACCGATCTCGGAGCCTTGCCAATTGCTGTCCTGGTCTTTCCACCATCACAACTGTCGCAATTCAGTCTGATAGAGCTTCCTCGCATTTCCATGGCACTCCCCCACCTGCGGCATACCACTTGTCCTCGGTCACCCCTCGGGAATAGGTATAGCTATCCGCCATCAAGCATCGTGTCAGCGGCCACATCGTTCGTCATTCATCCGAGCCACCTTTGTCGATCCAATTTGGAAACGTGATATTCAAATTTAGGTAATAAGAGGATCGCGTACTCTCTTGTGGAGGTGTTCACGATCTGGCAAGACGCGAGGGCAAAGGTGGAGGTCTTGCCCGTGCCGGACTGCGCCTGAGCGATCACGTCTCGGCCTCGGACAATCGGAACCACCGCTCGCTGTTGAATCGCCGAGGGCTTGTCGAACCCATCGCCGTAGATCCACGGAGAACATCGTCGCTCGGGCCCATGCGGTCGAAGCTCAACACGGCCTCCACGCCTGTCGCCGTCTCGAATGCCGCCGCCGGCGGGCGCGATCGGGTCGCCGGAACTGGCCTTGCCATCAAGGACGTCGCCATTACCGAATCCAAAGAGATGAGGAAAGGGCAAGAGAGCAGTCTCGTCTCTGTGTGGAATTGATGAGTGAGCGGGAGTGTGGAAGCGCTCGTCTCAAACAGGGCCAAATGGACTCAGTCAAATTAGGACACGATCAGTCTAAAGTATCCTGATTTTAACAAATAACATCATGAAATGAACATTGTCTCAAATAACATTTGCATTTAAAAATCGCATACGATTTTGCACCTTGATTTTGGATTTTCTAAATTTTGAAAATAGCTTTGACTGAGAAAAGCTAAAAAAAAAAAAATCAAGTCACTTCAAAACAGTTAAACTATGGGTATTGCAATTTTTCAAAATGACTTTATTATAAAAATAAGCTAGACACCTGTTACCATATTAGATAAATTTTAATTTCATTCCATCGTGTTATGTGTGATTGGTATCTCTAAAAATTAAGATTTTCTTTATAAGTATCATAAAAAGCCCCAATATAATTTTTGACTATTAAACTAATTTTTTTTAGCATCAAAAAGTTTTATTCAGTGCATTTATGACAAATTTACCATACGTTAATATTTATTAAATTGTATCAATACTGTAAAAAGTACAAAATATTGTACATATGACAAACCAGGGTAAAATCCTAAATTACTAACTCGTCAATTTGCTATGTCTTGTCTAATTCGGTAATTTGACTAGAATTTAAAAAGAAATTAGTGGAGGGTAAAATTGTCGCATGTGTATTAATTGTGAGGTTTTCTATGATACAAAAAAAAAATAGTTTAGTTTAAATTTGTCACATGCGTATGGATTTGAGATTTTTCATGACATTAATCCTATTTTTTTCGGTCAAGACCTCGAAAATCAAATTATGCAAAATGACAACATGGGAAATTACATGTTTTTGACCTTGGAGATCTCATCGCTGGGCCTTTCACTTATAATCCTAATTTCCAACGGAAATTTTGATAATTTCATCAAATTTCTATGCAAAATATGCCCAAAATTTGTTGAGTTAGCATTAATAATAGACGTGCCCCATGTATGAACTTCTAAAGCGAATTTCACTATTGATCTTGTACTTTATATATTTCCCTTGAATTCTAAATGCGTGTTAATGATCTAGCTAATTAAATCGATATGTTTTGGTGATTTTATTACGATTATTTAAGCATAAGTTGGAATGGTTGTACAGAAAAAAAAACATTTTCTTAGGTCAATTTAACCACTTGAAAATGTACTACAAAAAAATCAAAAGTTATTTCTTTCATTATTTAAATTTCATTAATATTGTCTCGCAAAATGAAATGAGTATGAAAATATGTAGAAATAAGCGTATTGGGGTCTTAAAACTTATTATGAAAATACAATCGAGTCATAACACTTTCAAGAGGTGCAATTAAGTCGTAAGACTTATCGCGAAAGTGCGGTCGTAACATAAAACTTTCAAAAAGTGCAATCGAGTTATAAGCTTGTCAAATTGATCGAGTCGAGTCCTTTCCTTAGCTGTACTTTTTTGAAAATTTTATGACTCCATTGCATTTTCATGACCAAATTTAGAATTTGATTATACTTTTGAAAGTTTTATGATTTAATTATACATTCGTGATAAGTTTTAAAACTTGATTACACTTTTTGAAAGTTTTAAAATGTAATTGCACTTTCTTGATAAGTTCAAAAATTTTCAATGTACATATCCCAAATATATATTAATATAATCACAACAAGAATTATTTAATTCTTACTATCCTCCGTCGAAACTTTTGTCTGAGTATTTTCTTTCTATTCAGCTTCACATTTTTGTTTGAATGTCAATCTTATGTTTCCTATATTCTCAGTTTAATGATATGTTTTCATCATTTTATTACAATTACCTAAACATCATTCGGAATGGTTGTACGAAAAATAAACCTTTTCTTAAGTCAATTTATCCACTTGAAAATGTAATATAAAAACTCCAAAGTTATTTCCTTTATTATTTAAATATCGTTAATTTTGTCTCACAATATGAAATGAGTATGGAAATATGTAGAAATAAAGATATTGGGGGCTCATAAAACTTATTGTGAAAGTGCAATCGAGATATAAAACTTTTAGAAAATACAACCGAGTTATAAAACTTGTCAATTTAGTTGAATTGAATCCTTTCGTTAACTGCACTTTTTGAAAATTTTATGACTCGGTTCCATTTTTGTGAATGGTTTTAGAACTTGATTACACTTTTGGAAAGTTCTACAACTTGATTGTATATTCTTGATAAGTTTTAAGACTCAATTGCACTTTTGAAAGTTTTAAAAACGTAATTGTACTTTCTTGACAAGTTTAAAAATTTTCAATGTACTTATCCTAGATATATATTAATACAATTCTAGCGGACTTATTTAATGCTTCCTATTCTTAGTGAAAGTTTCATTTGACTATTTTCCTTTTATTCAGCTTCGCATTTTTGTTTGAATATCAACGTTGTGTTTCCTCTATTGGGTTGAGTCTTTATTTTTGCTGCTCTAGAAATTGGTCATTGGACATGTACACTTTTCTAAGAAGGCCGCCTATAAAATATATACTATATATTTTTCCATTAACTTTCGCTTTGTAATAAATTGGACGTGCGGACTCCTAGAGTGCCATAACTTTACACAAAAGGGACATTTAAGTGCCATAACTTATGAAATGTACACTTAAGTGCCATAACTACGAAATGTACACTTAAGTGCCAAAATCGGAGTAAAATGGATCACTTGAGTGCCAATCCAGCCAAAGTCTGCCAAAACACCGGTGTGGCATTTTTCAGCGAATGAGCCCAAAACAATGTCGTTTTGCATGCTAACGTGGCAAAATAATGCAAAACGGCGTCATTTTGGGCTGACGTGGTAAAAAAATAATAAAAAATTAATTAAATAAAATTTAGTTAAAATATTAAGATAATAATTTAAAATTTTAAAAATTAAAAACAAAAAGAAGAAGAAAGGGGGAGGTGGTGAGGATCGGCCTTGAGTTGTGCCGCCGCCCTTCCGCTGCTTAGGAAGGGCCGGCGACGGCGGGGAGGGTCGACCGGGGTCGCTAGGCCCGGCCAAGGGCTGTCAACCCGGTTGACTGGCGGCAAGGGCTCGTGAGCCCTCACCCCAGATCGGGGCAAGGGTCGCAACCCTTGCCTAGATCGGCGAGGGTCGATGGTCGTCGCCCGGCCGAGCCATGGGCCGTCGACCCTCGCCGGATCTAGGCAAGGGCCGCGAGCCCTCGCCACCGGTCGGCCGGGGTCGCCGACCCCTTGCTAGGCCTGGCGACCCCGGCCGACCCTCCCCTGCCGTCACGGCCCTTCCGGCGACGGTGGGGCGGCGGCAGCGAGGGCTGATCCCTCAACCGCCTCCCCCTTTCCCTTTTCTTTTTTTTATCTTAATTTTTTAATATTTTAACTAAATTGAATTTTAAATTGAATTTAATTAATTTTTCATTATTTTTTTTACCACATTAGCCCAAACGACGTCGTTTTTGCATTATTTGGTCATGTTAGCTTGCAAAACGGCGTTGTTTTGGGCACGCTTTGCCGGAAAAATGCCACGTCAATGTTTTGGCCGGACTCTGGAGTGGCACTTAAGTGATCCGTTTTCTTCGAATGTGGCACTTAAGTGTACATTTCGTAAGTTATAGCACTTAAGTGTCCCTTGTGCAAAGTTCTGGCACTTGAAGCGTTCTTTTGCCTAATAAATTGAAAACCTAAGATAACACATGAATAAATGGTATACTATCACGAATCTTAAATAATATAACACGTAAGACTCTAGAACCTTTCTTACCCTGGATGACACTAAAACGATTATGTCGTTGGGCGTGTCTGAACTCTGAACTAAAGCTGTCTCTCTACTTCTGTTTTGGATTTTGTCACTCGATTTTGAATCGGAGAATGAAATGGTAAATTGAATGGAATGCGACCATTTTTTTTTTAATGTAATTTGAAGTTGGATTTCGTTCCTTCGTCTGTTTTGACCAATGCGCAGCCATGTTACCAGTCGAATTTTGGAGGCTTAGGAGCTGATTTAGGCGGTTCGCCATTGAATTTTACCGAATCGGACTGGGTGAAGGCTTGCCGATTGTTGAACGCGTGTGGAGCTTTCTCAGAATCAACGGATTGTGCGTGACCAAGAGTGTAAATTGGGATGATTTAACTTAATTTGTTTCATGGCATCGAGAGGAGATTCCTTTCATGAATAGATGCATAGTTGGTGTGCGAGCTGCTGTGGTGTTTCGAGTTAAGGCGTGATCAACAATTAAAGCATGATTGTTGAACTCGACAACCATAATTCAAGAATATTTTTAAGATTCCTGTCACTCTCTATTATCCTTTTTCCCGTACTGTTATGGTAGTTAAAGCATTTCTTCAAAAATTCTTGATTTTCTTTTCCTGGCCGGTGTGTTATTTGGATTTAGTATTTTATTGCTTTTCTGTTGGACAGTGAGGGATAGAGCCTGCGTAAATTAAAAATATATCCTTAAGGCTTTAATTTTTTTGAAATTAAAAAGCTACTAAAGGTATCTTTGTTCTTGTTATCTCCACAAAAGCTCTATTCAATTAGCTTTGTTGGATCAGTGCAGTTCATTATACAGCTATGTATTATGCCAAGGATAATTCTATGGTAAAACGTTATCGTGCATCCATTAGAACTTACCGACGTGGATCTTACTTGGACATTGATATTTACCTGTATTAATCATGTAGAATTTTTCCTTTGATTAGCATAAGGAGATGGCAGATGCCGAAGACATTCAGCCTCTTGGTGTTGATAATGGATTTGGCATGGTTAAGGTGAGAATATTTATGCACCGGTCCATTGCTATGGGCTTTCCTGGAGTGCATGGTGGTATCTGTGCTCACATAATAACCTGAATTGGACAGGCTGGTTTTGCTGGAGATGATGCTCCAAGGGTTGTCTTCCCCAGTATGGTTTGTCGATCGAGGCACCCCGTTGACATGGTTAGTATGGGCCACAGGGTTGCTTATGTTGGAGATGAGGCCCAATCTAAAAGGGGCATGCTTACTTTGAAGTACCCTATGGAGAGTGGAATTGCCAGCAATTGGGATGATATGGAAAAGATCTGGCATCACATTTTCTACATTGAGCTACGTGGGGCTCTCGATGAACGTCCGATGCTCCTTATTTAAGCAACCCTCTACCCAAAAAGCAACCGGGGAGAAGATGCCACTGATCGTATTTGAAACGTTTGTCCCTGATAGTGTTGTCAAAGTTAATATGATGACATAGTGAGAGAGTTGATTTAATAAATGCAAGGTGTATAAATGGGGATAAATTTTCACATGGAAACTTATTAAGAGAGTTGATTTAATAAATGCAAGGTGTATTGATGGGGATGAACTTTCACGCGGAAACTTATTAAGAGAGTTGATTTAATAAATGCAAGATGTATATATAGGGATGGGTTCTTCAACGCGGATTTTTTGATTTGATTTGATTTGATTTTTCTTTTTCTAACCACATCCTGACCTTAATAGCATACTTGACGTGTAACCTAAAGATTTATCCTTTTGAAGGTCCAAAGCGAACATGACATGAACCATAGTCGGTAAAAATCAAACAAGAAGGTTGCATCTCAGAAAGGCAAATGAATATAACCTCTCAACTTCCCACGTTGACCAAATTTCAGCTTTAACATGGGATTGACACATTCGGAAGGTCCAAAGGGAACATGACATGAACCATAGTTGAGAAAAATTCTACACGAGGGTTGTAGCTCGAACAAGACAAATGAATATAATTTCTTGAGGGTTTTATCAGCTAATTCTCTGTTCCTCTCTCCAGAACATTGCTCCTCAATCACATTAATCCATTCCACCAAAGAAAAAGGAAAATCACATGAATCCACTCTCAGAAACCCCAATCCAGCATACAAAAGACCAAAAAAATGCGACTTCTGAAGTTGGTCGGTTTCTCTCTTAATTTTCAACATCTACTCCGGAATAAGAAGGCCCGCTCTAAAATTACAGCAGTCTGAAAATGGTAAGTGGAGACATTCTTCGAACATGGGACGCGCTTCTTCCCCATTAAACGTCTCCCACACGACTTATGTCCATCTAATTGTAGTGCTCATCACAGCTCTCTCTAAATAAGGTTCATTCACGAAATTTCGAGTGGAATAATGTTTTCTTTTTCTAGTTGGCTATAATATGTAGTCGGTCAACTATGCAACAAATATTACGTAATATTTCTAGCGGAATAATGTTTTCTTCTTTTATTGGTTTTGAAGTTTCGCGTAATCATTTAAGTGACCGCGAATATAAATAAGGTCCATTCTTGAAGTCTGAGGGGAAAGTTCCTGTTAACCATCTCAAACTGATTCTTGCTTCTGCCTTCTTATCTTGAACCAGGAAAACACTAAGAGAGACTGAGAGAGGGAGAGAAAATGCCAAGGACTGACCAAGTTGTTTTAGACGAACTTGAGGAAGTGGAGAGGAGGTTAAGGCGTCTCAGATGGGAGCTCGACCTTAAAGTGAATGCCTTGTTAATGCGTGCTAGGCGGGCCGTGAATATCAATCACCCGGAAGCCCGCATTGCAGCGACGCGAGCCAGAGTGCAGGAAATTCGAGAAGAGATCACCCGGGCTGAAGAGGAGCATGCTGCGCTCTTCATAGAATTCATTGAAGCCTAAAGGCGTAACGATCTTCTCCTCTAAAATCAGTATACGTTTGCTTTTATGGGCATCCGAAGGTTAAGAGAAGCATAGTGGGGTAAGAATGGTATACTTATGTAGTTGGGAGAATAATTGTTTTCTTGGATATGGTTCTTGAACTTCAAGATTGATAATAGTGTTTTCTTGTTTCCTCGTCATCGGGAAAATAAGAAATAGAGATATATAGAAGTGTTTCTTGGATCCAGCGTTGAATATGTTTGGAGTTTCTTTGTTTACAATGTGAATATGTTTGGAGTTTCTTTGTTTACAATGCTCACAGCTTTTAAACTCGTAGGTTTAAAGTGTATGGGGCTGTCATACGATTGGAATATCTTTCATCCATTTCTTTTTATATATGATTCTATATAATTCTTATGTGTCAAATCACTTTCATATTTGCTAGTCATTTAGTTGCAATGACTATGATGCCGGTGAATAGGTGGGAGTAAATGAGGAAGAGAAATGGGCATGCACAAGCAGGAAAAAAAAAAATACTGAAGAGAAAAGCTAGGGAGTAAAATTCGTGAAGAAGTCCCTTAATTCTTAGATTCATCCAACATCTTGCTTTTATAAAATTTGTGCACTTGAGATCTTTGATGATACACATCTACTGGAGATTACATATCCTTCAATCTTCCCCAAAGAAAAGCATAATAATACCTGAGTATGTCATAGAAAAGAAATGTATATAGACGAACTTCAAGTATATGCAATTATATAATTACGTATTCTCTATTGCCTCAAAAGTCAAAATACAGTTTCCGCGTGAAAAATTGTCTTTGCTGGTGTGGTGGGAAAAAAATGTTGTATGATCGAATAATTAATTCATCCAACATGGAACTCACATAATTAATTGTCGAGACGGCATTGGTCCACAAGCTCCGAAATCTTTTGCTAGAGATCATTTAGGTGATCGCCCCCGTCTTTAGTCTTGACCGCCAAATCGTCCACATAACATTAGATGATATAGTGGAGCAAAGTCCCCAGGAAGGAAAGTCATGAACGTTGCGCCCGCTTTCTTTGAACCTAAAATGTATAACTTTGTATCAGAATATTCCCTGGGAATTATAAAGGCCGTCCTTTCCTCGCCACCATTTGGATCCATTCTTGTATTGATTGCTGCTGGAATATCCATTCTATCCGTAGCTCGGCGATTGGCAGAAGGAATGTGTCCTTTGGACTGGCATTGTTTAAGTCTATAAAGTTAACAAAACACTCTAACATTAGTCATTCTTCTTTTTCGCTGGCAAAATATTTCCAAGCCGAGCAGGGTATTCATTTCAGTAAACTTTGATAAGTTAGTCGAATTCAGCTACTAGGTCCGGATGAAAAAAATTTGGTTTATGCACGAATATTCAACTAAGATAACATCTGTTTCTCTCGTTAGCCGGTGACTAGGCATATAAAAGTAGATAACATGCACATGCACGTGCCCATAGACGTGCAGATTCCCCTCTTTTATCAACATAGGTAATAAATCCAAGATGTATAAATAAGAATGAGTTATTATAGTGCTCACAGAAAGGTCAAAAGCCCATATATATATATATATATATATCTGCATTGAACAAGAATGCCTTGGATTAGAAGTACGTTAATAGTTTTGTGAAGGTTAACGTGGAAACTTGATAAGAGCGTTGATTTAATACGTGCGAGATTTATAAATGAGGATGGGTCCATCAACAGAGATTTTTCTATTTGATTTGATTTGATTTTCCATTTTTCTAACCACTTCTTGATCCCACTCGTTTTCTTTTGTATGGCCAAGAACGGAAGTCCTTTGCCTTTGCAAGACTCCTTCAAGTCATACCCACAAGCACTAGAGACTCGTCGATTGATTTTTTTTGCTGACAACTTGTGAACTTAATTCTATGTACCGCAATTGTTATCCCTGTCCACAATGTGAAGAGGATTAATATGTGAGTTCTTAATATGTTTTCATTCTAGGAAATGACACCTTTATCTAAATCACCTATGCCAAAATCAAACAACAGTCAATTCTTATTAGAAGAGGATTAATCTGTGAGTCCTTAATATGTTTTCATTTCAGCAAACCCTATATCATATATTCCAACCGATTCAAATTCTTTCAATCAAGAAATTGAATCACCTACATCATCATCTGACAAAGATGATCTGCCTGCTTCTTGAATGACACCTGCATCTTCAGTGGGATCCCCGCATCCATGCCTTGATGATTCTTGCTCACTAGTTCCAAGACAAAGGCATATTGAGCAGCCACATTTGTCCCTCCGCATGGACCAAAGAGTACAAATGTCCCACATTGATTTCTCCATGTACATGTCGTCCTATCTCCTCTTATATTTCATTTAGCCGACTATCACCAGAACATATAAGTTGTATTAGTCGCATATAAGAGGAACAAGAATCGTCATCTTTTGATGAAGCAATGCGTAACCCACAATGGCAAGCCCATGGAAGCTTAACTACATTCTCTCATTGAGAACCACACTTGGGATATTGTCAATCTACATTTGCATTGAAAACCAAATTGGTTGCAAATGGGTATGCAAATTTAAGTACAACGCAAATGGCTCTGTTGAACATAACAAGGCTCGCTTGGTTGCCAAATGATTGAGTCAAAGGGAAGGTTTTGATTATCATGGGACTTTTCCAATGGCGGCTCTTGCTTTGACAACTTACTATTATACATTGGTGAGTCTTTTGGGGTGGCGGCTCTACATTGTCATCGTGACAAACTAGTTCACACCGCATGGTAAACTTCCTGTGTCATTGATGGTGCGCTCAATGAAACCACCAATTTCGATGGTTCTCTTAGTGTCAACTATAGCCCAATGGTCACCAGCTTAGGTTTCTAGACGCCAACATCGCCAATGGAGAATTCCTTCCCATGGTCGTGCCTTCAAGTTACAACTCACACTGATCTCGGAGCCTTGCCAATTGCTGTCCTGGTCTTTCCACCATCACAACTGTCGCAATTCAGTCTGATAGAGCTTCCTCGCATTTCCATGGCACTCCCCACCTGCGGCATACCACTTGTCCTCGGTCACCCCTCGGGAATAGGTATAGCTATCCGCCATCAATCATCGTGTCACCGGCCACATCGTTCGTCATTCATCCGAGCCACCTTTGTCGATCCAATTTGGAAACGTGATATTCAAATTTAGGTAATAATCTTCATCTGATTCCGGTGAATATTTTATGGCCTAATTTGATTATTCAATATCTAATGTACATATTTGAGTGATAGACAATATCCACTAGGAATTGTTTTCTAATCCGCAACCTCACAACAATTTTTTATTCTATCTATAAGGTTTTAGATGGAATAATTAATTGCACAGTAATCTTTAAAATTGAAATTTTGATCTTTAAGATTTAAGATCAATTTATTGATTTTATTAGCGGAATAATCAAGTTAATTAGATATTATTCTCTAATTTGAGTTATGGATGATGTCTTTGGCATTTCGTTGATATTTTGTCATTTGTGTGATTGTTTTGGTTGTCCTTATTTGAAAATTTAAAAAGATAAAAAGATTGCTTGTAGATTAATTAGCTCTATTCGATAACACTGCATGTCTAAGTGGATTCTATAATATTCATGATAGGATTCTAATTGAAATTAGGAATTGACACAATTTAATACTTAAAGTGAATTAGATATTATCTTTCTTCCAAATAGTTAATTTCCCTCAATTTTAGTTACGAATTTTAATTAAAAAAATCACATGCATGTCATGTAGAGTAGTCACATATAAATCATTGCCCGTCAATAGAGTTAGGTCATTAAATTTAAATTGTGTGTATAGTTTGTGTGTTAGGATTTTTTTTTTTAAAGTCTCGTGTATGTTATATAAACTATTTTTTTACGTCATTGCATGCATTGCACGTAGTTTACCTTTCATTTAATTAAGAGAATATCATGTGCATGTCATGTATAATAGTTACGTATTAATCATTGTCCGTCATTAGAACTAGGTCATTAAATTAAAATCGAGTGTCATATAATTTGCATATTAATTGAAAGTCACATGTCATGTTAATATAAACTATTTTTGTACATCATGTAGCTTAGCCTTCATTTAAATAAGCGAAAATCCTATTAAAAAAAAAGTCGAGTGAATTACGTGATAATTAGAAGTCATATTTAAGCTGAATATGTGTTTCTAATTAGTATTTGTTGCAAATGCTTGCGTTGCATCAAGGTAAGTATTTACTCCCTACATTTGCAATTTATTGGTTGCCATGCTTTATTTAGTGTTTAATAATAGTCGCGCACCCGCATGATTATCTTACATGTTAAATGATAGAGTTAAAATCAACTTAGACTGCTGCAAAATATTTTTAAAAATATATGAGAAAACGTATCGAAAGAGCATTAGAGTAATCAAGCGTAATCAAGTCCCTAAATTTAGTCAATCTTTAGTTTGTAGTAGTAAGGTGTTTCTCACAATACTTTACTTTGGTATCAAATCGACCTATCATAAATCAATTAGTGGCGATTTCTATATAAAAAATCATTTGCATGTAAATAACTTGAATTATAAGTCGCAAATCGATAAGGATTTGGGAGAGCTTGAGTTAAGTATAGGCTTAATAAATCATTAGTCGAACCATAGTTGGTGCACTTGAGGTAACGTCATGACAATAATGTCACGTAGGATGACCGGCGTCTACATTGAATTTTCCAACGAAACAAGTCGCTGATGGCACTTAAGTGATCGATTTTTCAAAATTTTTGCAATTAAGTGAGCATGAAGAAACTAGTAACACTCCAATGAGCTCTTGCTGTACTTATCCCCCAACACAAGGTTAACTCTTTTCCTATCTCAGATTTCAACTTAAAAATTAAGAAAATTCTACGGTGATGGGCTCAAGTAACAACGCGCACAAGTGTTTGCATCTCCAAATCACGTAAGGGTATTAAACCCGATTAGGGGCCCAGCATATGGGCTTAGACAAGGGCATAAAGTAAGAAAGCTCGTCACGGCTTGACTAGGCAACGCAAATCTCTCATGACATTCACGGTGTTGAGTGGGTCAAAGACATTTGTTCATATCCAACTTTCGCTAAAAACTTTTAGAATCTCAAGGGTTTTCTGCTGAGTAGCTTAAAGATGATAGACTTGGCGCCGGCTTAGCAAGAGCAGAAGTCCCGATGATACCTTGGGGAAAAACGGAGATCAAAAAGCACCAAGAAGAATACTTTTTATTAACCAGAAACTCCAACTTTGGATGGAACTTTGGAGCGTAAGGTCTTCATGTTAAGTAGGCGTGAAAGACGTGATATTTTTTGTGCGAGTTCAGCAAAGAGTTTTAGACGCCTCGGTGAAAATTGAAGGTTAGTGAACACCCAGAAGTCAACGCCTTGGACTTATTTATTAAAATCGATAGTAAAAGAAGGGTCTTCGCTCAAGAAGAGGATCGCGTACTCTCTTGTGGAGGTGTCCACGATCTGGCAAGACGCGAGGGCAAAGGTGGAGGTCTTGCCCGTGCCTGACTGCGCGTGAGCGATCACGTCTCGGCCTCGGACAATCGGAACCACCGCTCGCTGTTGAATCGCCAAGGGCTTGTCGAACCCATGGCCGTAGATCCACGGAGAACATCGTCGCTCGGGCCCATGCGGTCGAAGCTCAACACGGCCTCCACGCCTGTCGCCGTCTCGAATGCTGCCGCCGGCGGGCGCGATCGGGTCGCCGGAACTGGCCTTGCCATCAAGGACGTCGCCATTACCGAATCCAAAGAGATGAGGAATTGATGAGTGAGCGGGAGTGTGGAAGGGCTCGTCTCAAACATCATGAAATGAACATTGTCTCAAATAACATTTGCATTTAAAAATCGCATACGATTTTGCACCTTGATTTTGGATTTTCTAAATTTTGAAAATAGCTTTGACTGAGAAAAGCTAAAAAAAAATAAAAAAATCAAGTCACTTCAAAACAGTTAAACTATGGGTATTGCAATTTTTTCTAAAATGACTTTATTATAAAAATAAGCTAGACACCTGTTACCATATTCGATAAATTTTAATTTCATTCCATCGTGTTATGTGTGATTGGTATCTCTAAAAATTAAGATTTTCTTTATTAGTATCATAAAAAGCCCCAATATAATTTTTGTCACGCCCCGAACCTCGAGCGCGTCAACATCCCACCATGGTCATTCAAATGCGACATTCCCAGGCAGTGTCGCCGACCCCATTCATTCATTATTGCGCAAGCGGAACGTACTATAAAACCCCTGACAATAAAATACGGGATAGAATAGCAGGAAATAATTTCACAACCAATCACTTACACAAACCAACGAGTTACTGAGACGAAGGCCTACAGCCAAGAGTCTACAAAAGACCGGCTCTTAAAAATGAATTGCCCTACGACCTACAAGTCGGACACGTTCTCCAATCTTATGGCTTCACCTCTGCATCTCCTCACGGCCAACCAAAGCTATCTGGCCGCTCCGTCCACCAGGGACCTGAAATGGTTATTCAATAACCACTGAGACAACGTCTCAGCAAGTTCAACCCCCTAAACCCTTATTAGAAAGAAAATACGCCCCAGAGTGGTCTAGCCACACAGCACAGAAGACTTACCTCGCCTTCTTGCCTTCCTGCAGGTTAGTACAATTCATATCACTCAAGCACCCGTAATGATAAGAATGTAAGCCATCGGAACACAATCAATTTCACTTAATTTCACAATCACAGCAAGCATTCCATGTCATCATTATCCACTGCCACACAAGAGTACAACTTATTCGACGGTCGGCTATCTACTAATATTACAACATTTCTAGAAGAATAAAGGTCCGGTCGGTCTCGCCACTCTTTGCGACCATGCCACGTCGTTCTATCGACAGCATTTCTAGAATAATAATGGTCCAGTCGGTCTCGCCACTACTGCGACCATGCCACGTCGTTCTATCGACAGCATTTCTAGAATAATAATGGTCCAGTCGGTCTCGCCACTACTGCGACCATGCCACGTCGTTCTATCGACAGCATTTCTAGAATAATAATGGTCCAGTCGGTCTCGTTGCGACCATGCCACGTCGTTCTATCGACAGCATTTCTAGAATAATAATGGTCCGGTCGGTCTCGCCACTACTGCGACCAAGCCACGTCGTTCTATCGACAGCATTTCTAGAATAATAATGGGTCGGTCTCGCCACTCTGCGACCATGCCACGTCGTTCTATCGACAGCATTTCTAGAATAATAATGGTCCAGTCGGTCTCGCCACTACTGCGACCAAGCCACGTCGTTCTATCGACAGCATTTCTAGAATAATAATGGTCCGGTCGGTCTCGCCACTACTGCGACCAAGCCACGTCGTTCTATCGACAGCATTTCTAGAATAATAATGGTCCAGTCGGTCTCGCCACTACTGCGACCACGCCACGTCGTTCTATCGACAGCATTTCTAGAATAATAATGGTCCAGTCGGTCTCGCCACTCTGCGACCACGCCACGTCATTCTCTTGACGGCATTTCTAGAAGAATAAGGATCCGGTCGGCCTAGCCACTACTGCGACCCGAGCCTTTCAACTAGCACACGACAATTCAATACCGATCCTTGGATACTTTACATGTCACTCACATACTCCAATTTCAGTATTAACCCTTCCAAATTCGATTTCGGTGTCAAACCCGACACGTGGGAATTTCTGAATAAAATTTCTATTTTTCACAATCAACATTCAATTTGCAATATTTACTCATCAAATTCAAATTCTAAACACACAGTAGCGATCGGCACGAAATTCTGAGCAAATAGGATCAAAATAAATTTTCGAGTTTTTTTTTTTTTTTTTTTATAATAATAATATTTTAATAATTTCGGAATATAATATAATATTATAAATTCCAAAATTCGAAACAATTAAATAATTCAAAAATAAAACCCTATTATGTCCCATCAAAGCTTAACATTAAATAAACTCTCTTAGCCTTTAATTAAACATACTTTAGGTTAAATAAACATCTTAATCTAATCACAATTAAATCAACTAAATCAACCATCTAAGATTACTTAACTTAGACTAAGCACACTTAGGGCATCATTAGCCGTCTAATCAAGATTTAGTGAGTTAAACTCACCGGATTAACGAGCCGAGCGAACCAAAACGACGGGCGGCGACGCGAGGATCGACTTTCCTCAAAGCGGGCCGAGCATCCGGGCTCGGGAAGGCGGCCAAAACGGCCACGAAGGGGCTGCCATACCCATTTTCGCAGCTACGATTTGGGGCTGGAGGAGGCGGATCCGGCGCCGGTTGAGGCGCACAAGGGCCGAGATGGGCCGAGGACTTCCGGCGAGCGAGGCGGGGCGCACGGCGGCTCACGGCGGCGGGGGACGAGCTCCGGCAGCTCCCGGAACCCACGAACCGAGCGAGACGCAGCTGGGCGTCGGCCAAGCGCGGGCGAGCGCGGGCAGCGGCGGCGGAGCGCGAGACGGCGAGTGGCGGTGGCGGTCCTAGCTCCGGCGACTTGCTGGTCGATCTTCGCTGCTCTTTGGCGCTCTCGATCTGCTGGAGACGCGGCGAGGCGGAGCGGAGAGGCGAGCTGGCCGGCGAGCGGCGGGGTAGACACGCGGCGGCGGCGAAGGTCGGCGCGCAACGGCGACGAGCAACGCTGCTGGCTGCGCTTCGCTTCCCTCGTTTGCTGGCCTCCGAAGAAGAAGAAGAAGAAGATGATGGAGATGGAGGAGTCGTACGGGAGAGAGGAAGAAGAAAGGGAGGAGAGAGAAGGAGGAGGGGCCCTTTTTTTCTTTTCTTTTTCTCTTTCTTTAATCCCACTAAATGGCCCACCATGACATCATCCCATGTCATCTTCCACTATCTCCTCTCCCACAACATTCTTCAATGGGTGCAATATCATTTCCGCCGGGGTCCAAATCCTTGTACGTCCAATTTCTTCAATTTTCCTTTCAATTCTCTTCTAACTAAGTCCAATTAAAATCCAGAAAAATTATCCCATGATCCTAATAAGATGTGTGACATAACCACGCTTCCAACTTCTAAATCCAATCCCAATTTTACGGTTGAATTCAATGCTGGTGCGATTTCAGCACGCCTAACCTACCGGGTAGCTTTCAGGGAAATTTTCTTGCATCCGACCTAAGGGTGATCAGTCCCCAAGTTTGACGCGTTAAAATCCCTTAATTACTTCGTCCAATAGGCTAGTCCTCTCATGAGTGACCAACTCGAGAGATGAACTATATGCACGAGATGAAATGCCCGACTCAATTAGCTGAAAATAGAATTAGAAAAATCGGGATGTCACAACTCTTCCCCTCTTATAAAAATTTCGTCCTCGAAATTTAAACCTTTACCAATTCTTAAACAAAAAGGTGGGAGTACAATCGTCTCATATAATCTTCTCTTTCTCAGGTTTCTCCTTCTGTACCAGTGCTGCTAGATCACTACTATCTTGCTAAAACCACTTCAGATGCACAATGTGCCCACTTAAAATTCCAAAGGCCCTCAACACAAAATCTGCGAAGCTAAACTGGCGATTCTAAGCGGTCTCTAAGCTGCCTCGATAATTGCAATTGAATCACGATTTCTTACCCAACACTTGGACTGCGATTTTCTGATCTCTAATCTCATCTCAACCGACGAAATCTGTACACTCGCTCCGAACCGATTAAAAGAAACTATCGGCGGATCTGCTGGCGGGAACCTGTGATCAAGGTACGATATAACTCGACACTTATCACGGCAACCTGCAATCACCGACTATTGTACCGACCTTGGCTGTGATCTTTCTTTCCCGACTTCATCGCATCAATCAAAATTCAGCACTCTCTCGCTATGCACTACTTAAGAAAGAACTATCTCGAAAGCTCGCCAACTTGGAACATCGGTCTAGATTTGAAATACAATTCATCCCCGGCACTCCATGCAGATAAATTATATGATATACACACACTCGGTATACCTATTCTAATCGAGATCTTTTCGTGCTGCACTAAGGCGAGTTGACTCGATCATCTATCGACCACAACCCCACAAGGAATCAATACTCTTCGACTCCTTAATAAGCTGTCATAACATTCCATCATGCTATACTTCCATTCCCACACTGAGAACTCTCTCCAGTACTTGAAAAAGCTTTCTTGGCTTACATCGCCAAATTCTCACTTACTGATATCTCCAACACTCACAACTTGATTGGCGATATCTATCTTCATGCCGATCTACCAATCCCAATGATGTAGATTCGACTCATCTTTGCACTTTGTCTAGACGACTCTGAAATTGCTATGATGAACTTCCCATAAGATCTCTTCTTTAATCTCTGCATCGACAATTACACACAATCGTCCTTAGAACCTTAGCATCTTATCTTCAGAAATCTGAAAATCAATCTCTCTCTCATATGCATTCTTTTATAGAATTTTCTGAATTTCTGAATCTGTCCACTGATGCGATTTGATTCTGATCTGTACTCTTAGCTCAATTATGAGGGTAGTTATAAGGTTCGAAAGGTGGCCTACCTTAGATTTGATAACCGAATCTCAAACTTTCTTAAATAAGATCCAATCCTTGAGTACCAACGTGCAACTAAGGACTCTCGACCCAGTGCATCTGCGACTTTGCTCACCTTTCTAGAGTGATACAAAATATCATGGTCATAATCCTTAATGAGTTCCATCCAGCGATGCTGTCTCATACTCAACTCCTAAGGTCTCCACTGACAGGACGCATATGCAACAACCTTATCCTGGTGCACCAACAAGCAACCAAATCCTTTAAACGATGCATCGTTGCAGATCTCATAACCCTCAGGACCAGATGGAATGGTCAGCACGGTGCGGTAGTTAGCTTCTGCTTAAGCTCTTGAAAACTACGCTCGCACTCATATGTCCACACAAACTTTTCTTACTTCCTCGCATGTCGAATCAACTGCAAACTGGCGACGCTGAAAACCTTTCCATAAAACACGTAATATCCTGCTAATCCCCAGAAACTGCTAATCTCTTTCACTGTAGTCAATCTCGGCCAACTACTAACTGCTTCAATCTTGGACGGGGTCTACGGAGATTTCTTCGCCTGAAATCACGTGACCTAGGAGCACAACACGAGTCATCCAAAACTCACACTTGCTAAACTTAGCATGAAATTGAAGAGTCCCCAAGGTCTGAAGTATCATCTTCTAATGTCTCTCGTGCTCCTCGGCACTCTTTGAACACACCAGGATAATTTCAATGAACACGATCATAACTGATTTCAAGTACCCTTAAACAATCTGCTCATTAGACCCAAACAAATAGCTATGGTGTCCATCAAACCATACGGTATTACAGCGAACTCATAACTGCCATATCGAGTACGAGATGCTAACTTCGGTGTGTCCTTCTTCCTGATCCTCAATTGATGATACCCTGACCTCCAGTCGATCTTGAGGAATATCGATACACAACCACAACGAACCACATTTCTCCTTCATGTACATAGCTGGTGCTCCCCAAGGTTATGCCTTTGGAAAGTATGAATCCCTATTCAACACTTCCTGCATCTGCACCTTGATTCTTTTAACTCGGATAACACCATCCGGTAAAGAGCCTTAGGGGGCGGCTCTGTTCCGATTCTTTGATTCAATCGCGAACTCTATGTCTCTTTCGACAACGAGACTTAGCAATTCTTCCCTTGATTAATGCATAGTCAATCCATTATTATTCTTTTCGCCATCCTAGTGGCGTTCTATCTGCAGTAGCAGTGCTTACACTCTCCTGAACTTACACAGACAGTTCCTAACTCGATGGCCGTGCTGGCCACATTCAAAGCACGCTCCCCTTTTTACTCTGACACTGGGCTGATTCAAGCCTCTTTTCCACAAACTCAGCACACCATCGGTGAGTCATCTACTTCCCATCAAGGAACATCATGCACCATTCCTTGCAGGGTCTATTCCAAGTACCTATTCCAAGTACCCCACTAAATGTCCCGAAGCATGTTTCCCCGTTCCGTCTTATCAACGACAATGCGAAACAGCTATAGTTCCATCCATCTATACGAGTCATCTTTGATCAAATGGCTTTACTGGCGACACCTGTAACAAGTCATTTCCCTCTTACAGCACGGAACAGATCCATGTCTTTTCTTACAGACACGACACGCATCGATCGAGTTGAGCACTGACCTTCCAACTCTACTCTTCCGGTTGGGTGAAACAGGGCATCTTTCTTCTGACATCGGCCTTTCTCCCCAACCGATTTTTCATCTCTGTCTAAACTGAACCTTGACTCAGATATGAAGACTTGATCCTCGATCACAACTCCAAATTAGGCCTCAACGCGCGCAACAACAACGGCGGTCAAAACACCGACAAAGCAATAGAAACAACGGCAACGGCGGCGGCTCGATCCCGAACTTGCGACCCAACGAGCTTCCAAGGAACACTAGCGCCTTAACAATCCTATTAAACCTAGGATCATTTGGTGCTATAACACTCTCAGTACCAGCCTACGGCGGTACTCACACACACGCTGGACTAAGCCTACGCTCTACCTCGGGTACCAACTCTTGTCAGTATCCTACCCCGAGGTACAGGTCTTATCGACCTCCTCCAAGGAGTTCTCCACTCCTGGTCACTCATTCTACAGGCTCTTTATAGACACCCGTTTTCCAATTCCAACATCAGGTTAGAATTTGAGTGACCCCACAATAAGCAACCAATCAGCTATCACTCACATGCATCGGCATATTAAAAGCCGTTCCTACTAACTATCCCATGACTCATCGCACCTTATCACTCCATACACAGACCATGCTCTTATACCACTTAAACGGGGATGTCACGCCCCGAACCTCGAGCGCGCCAACATCCCACCATGGTCATGCAAATGCGACATTCCCAGGCAGTGTCGCCGACCCCATTCATTTATTATTGCGCAAGCGGAACGTACTATAAAACCCCTGACAATAAAATACGGGATAGAATAGCAGGAAATAATTTCACAACCAATCACTTACACAAACCAACGAGTTACGAGACGAAGGCCTACAGCCAAGAGTCTACAAAAGACCGGCTCTTAAAAATGAATTGCCCTACGACCTACAAGTCGGACACGTTCTCCAATCTTATGGCTTCACCTGCATCTCCTCACGGCCAACCAAAGCTATCGCGCTCCGTCCACCAGGGGACCTGAAATGGTTATTCAATAACCTTTGAGACAACGTCTCGGCAAGTTCAACCCCCTAAACCCTTATTAGAAAGAAAATACGCCCCAGAGTGGTCTAGCCACACAGCACAGAAGACTTACCTCGCCTTCTTGCCTTCCTGCAGGTTAGTACAATTCATATCACTCAAGCACCAGTAATGATAAGAATGTAAGCCATCGGAACACAATCAATTTCACTTAATTTCACAATCACAGCAAGCATTCCATGTCATCATTATCCACTGCCACACAAGAGTACAACTTATTCGACGGTCGGCTATCTACTAATATTACAACATTTCTAGAAGAATAAAGGTCCGGTCGGTCTCGCCACTCTTGCGACCATGCCACGTCGTTCTATCGACAGCATTTCTAGAATAATAATGGTCCGTCGGTCTCGCCACTCGCGACCATGCCACGTTTCTATCGACAGCATTTCTAGAATAATAATGGTCCAGTCGGTCTCGCCACTCTGCGACCATGCCACGTCGTTCTATCGACAGCATTTCTAGAATAATAATGGTCCGGTCGGTCTCGCCACTACTGCGACCATGCCACGTCGTTCTATCGACAGCATTTCTAGAATAATAATGGTCCAGTCGGTCTCGCCACTACTTTGCGACCAAGCCACGTCGTTCTATCGACAGCATTTCTAGAATAATAATGGTCCGGTCGGTCTCGCCACTCTGCGACCATGCCACGTCGTTCTATCGACAGCATTTCTAGAATAATAATGGTCAGTCGGTCTCGCCACTCTGCGACCAAGCCACGTCGTTTATCGACAGCATTTCTAGAATAATAATGGTCCGGTCGGTCTCGCCACTCTGCGACCAAGCCACGTCGTTCTATCGACAGCATTTCTAGAATAATAATGGTCCGGTCGGTCTCGCCACTACTGCGACCACGCCACGTCGTTCTATCGACAGCATTTCTAGAATAATAATGGTCCAGTCGGTCTCGCCACTACTGCGACCACGCCACGTCATTCTCTTGACGGCATTTCTAGAAGAATAAGGATCCAGTCGGCCTAGCCACTCTGCGACCCGAGCCTTTCAACTAGCACACGACAATTCAATACCGATCCTTGGATACTTTACATGTCACTCACGTACTCCAATTTCAGTATTAACCCTTCCAAATTCGATTTCGGTGTCAAACCCGACACGTGGGAATTTCTGAATAAAATTTCTATTTTTCACAATCAACATTCAATTTGCAATATTTACTCATCAAATTCAAATTCTAAACACACACAGTAGCGATCGGCACGAAATTCTGAGCAAATAGGATCGAAATAAATTTTCGAGTTTTTTTTTTTTTTTTTTTATAATAATAATATTTTAATAATTTCGGAATATAATATAATATTATAAATTCCAAAATTCGAAACAATTAAATAATTCAAAAATAAAACCCTATTATGTCCCATCAAAGCTTAACATTAAATAAACTCTCTTAGCCTTTAATTAAACATACTTTAGGTTAAATAAACATCTTAATCTAATCACAATTAAATCAACTAAATCAACCATCTAAGATTACTTAACTTAGACTAAGCACACTTAGGGCATCATTAGCCGTCTAATCAAGATTTAGTGAGTTAAACTCACCGGATTAACGAGCCGAGCGAACCAAAACGACGAGGGCGACGCGAGGATCGACTTTCCTCAAAGCGGGCCGAGCATCCGGGCTCGGGAAGGCGGCCAAAACGGCCCACGAAGGGGCTGCCATACCCATTTTCGCAGCTACTGATTTGGGGCTGGAGGAGGCGGATCCGGCGCCGGTTGAGGCGCACAAGGGCCGAGATGGGCCGAGGACTTCCGGCGAGCTGAGGCGGGGCGCACGGCGGCTCACGGCGGCGGGGACGAGCTCCGGCAGCTCCCGGAACCCACGAACCGAGACCGAGACGCAGCTGGGCGTCGGCCAAGCGCGGGCGAGCGCGGGCAGCGGCGAGCGCGAGACGGCGAGTGGCGGTGGCGGTCCTAGCTCCGGCGACTTGCTGGTCGATCTTGCGCTGCCGGCGCTCTCGAATCCGGGGCTGGAGACGCGGGCGAGGCGGAGCGGAGAGGCGAGCTGGCCGGCGCGCGCGCGGGGTAGACACGCGGCGGCGGCGAGCGGTCGGCCGCGCGCAACGGCGACGAGCAACGCTGCTGGCTGCTGCTTCGCTTCCCTCGTTTGCTGGCCTCCGAAGAAGAAGAAGAAGAAGATGATGGAGATGGAGGAGTCGACGGGAGAGAGGAAGAAGAAAGGGAGGAGAGAGAAGGAGGAGGGGCCCTTTTTTTCTTTTCTTTTCTCTTTCTTTAATCCCACTAAATGGCCCACCATGACATCATCCCATGTCATCTTCCACTATCTCCTCTCCCACAACATTCTTCAATGGGTGCAATATCATTTCCTGGGGTCCAAATCCTTGTACGTCCAATTTCCTCAATTTTCCTTTCAATTCTCTTCTAACTAAGTCCAATTAAAATCCAGAAAAATTATCCCATGATCCTAATAAGATGTGTGACATAACCACGCTTCCAACTTCTAAATCCAATCCCAATTTTACGGTTGAATTCAATCTGGTGCGATTTTAGCACGCCTAACCTACGGGTAGCTTTCGGGGAAATTTTCTTGCATCCGACCTAAGGGTGATCGGTCCCCAAGTTTGACGCGTTAAAATCCCTTAATTACTTCGTCCAATAGGCTAGTCCTCTCATGAGTGACCAACTCGAGAGAGATGAACTATATGCACGAGATGAAATGCCCGACTCAATTAGCTGAAAATAGAATTAGAAAAATCGGGATGTCACAATTTTTGACTATTAAACTAATTTTTTTAGCATCACAATTTTTTATTCAGTGCATTTATGACAAATTTACCATACGTTAATATTTATTAAATTGTATCAATACTGTAAAAAGTACAAAATATTGTACATATGACAAACCCAGGGTAAAATCCTAAATTACTAACTCGTCAACTGCCATGTCTTGTCTAATTCGGTAATTTGACCAGAATTTAAAAGAAATTAGTGGAGGGTAAAATTGTCGCATGTGTATTAATTGTGAGGTTTTCTATGATACAAAAAAAATAATTAGTTTAGTTTAAATTTGTCACATGCGTATGGATTTGAGATTTTCATGACATTAATCCTATTTTTTCGGTCAAGATCTCGAAAATCAAATTATGCAAAATGACATCATGGGAAATTACATGTTTTTGACCATGGAGATCTCATCGCTGGGCCTTTCACTTATAATCCTAATTTCCAACGGAAATTTTGATAATTTCATCAAATTTCAATGCAAAATATGCCTAAAATTTGTTGAGTTAGCATTAATAATAGACGTGCCCCATGTATGAACTTCTAAAGCGAATTTCACTATTGATCTTGTACTTTAAATGTTTCCCTTGGATTCTAAATGCCTGTTAATGATCTAGCTAATTAGATCGATATGTTTTGGTGATTTTATTACGATTATTTAAGCATAAGTTGGAATGGTTGTACGGAAAAAAACATTTTCTTAGGTCAATTTAACCACTTGAAAATGTACTACAAAAAAATCAAAAGTTATTTCTTTCATTATTTAAATTTCATTAATATTGTCTCGCAAAATGAAATGAGTATGAAAATATGTAGAAATAAGCGTATTGGGGGTCTTAAAACTTATTATGAAATTACAATCGAGTCATAACACTTTCAAGAAGTGCAATTAAGTCGTAAGACTTATCGCGAAAGTGCGGTCGTAACATAAAACTTTCAAAAAGTGCAATCGAGTTATAAGCTTGTCAAATTGATCGAGTCGAGTCCTTTCCTTAGCTGTACTTTTGAAAATTTTATGACTCAATTGCATTTTCATGACCAAATTTAGAATTTGATTATACTTTTTGAAAGTTTTATGATTTAATTATACATTCGTGATAAGTTTTAAAACTTGATTACACTTTTTGAAAGTTTTAAAATGTAATTGCACTTTCTCGATAAGTTTAAAAATTTTCAATATACTTATCCCAAATATATATTAATATAATCACAACAAGAATTATTTAATTCTTACTATTCTCCATCGAAATTTTTGTTTGAGTATTTTCTTTCTATTCAGCTTCACATTTTTGTTTGAATGTCAATCTTATGTTTCCTATATTCTCAGTTTAATGATATGTTTTCATCATTTTATTACAATTATCTAAACATCATTCGAATGGTTGTACGAAAAATAAACGTTTTCTTAAGTCAATTTAACCACTTGAAAATGTAATATAAAAACTCCAAAGTTATTTCCTTTATTATTTAAATATCGTTAATTTTGTCTCACAATATGAAATGAGTATGGAAATATGTAGAAATAAAGATATTGGGGGCTCATAAAACTTATTGTGAAAGTGCAATCGAGATATAAAACTTTCAGAAAATACAACCAAGTTATAAAACTTGTCAATTTAGTTGAATTGAATCCTTTCGTTAACTGCACTTTTTGAAAATTTTATGACTCGGTTCCATTTTTTGTGAATGGTTTTAGAACTTGATTACACTTTTGAAAGTTTTACAACTTGATTGTATATTCTTGATAAGTTTTAAGACTCAATTGCACTTTTTGAAAGTTTTAAAACGTAATTGTACTTTCTTGACAAGTTTAAAAATTTTCAATGTACTTATCCTAGATATATATTAATACAATTCTAGCGGACTTATTTAATGCTTCCTATTCTTAGTGAAAGTTTCATTTGACTATTTTCCTTTTATTCAGCTTCGCATTTTTGTTTGAATATCAACGTTGTGTTTCCTCTATTGGGTTGAGTCTTTATTTTTGCTGCTCTAGAAATTGGTCATTGGACATGTACACTTTTCTAAGAAGGCCGCCTATAAAATATATACTATATATTTTTCCATTAACTTTCGCTTTGTAATAAATTGGACGTGCGGACTCTAGAGTGCCATAACTTTACACAAAATGGACATTTAAGTGCCATAACTTACGAAATGTACACTTAAGTGCCAAAATCGGAGTAAAATGGATCACTTGAGTGCCATTCCAGCCAAAGTCCTGCTAAAACACTAGTGTGGCATTTTCCGGCGAATCGAGCCCAAAACAATGTCGTTTTGCATGTTGACGTGGCCAAATAATGCAAAAACGGCGTCGTTTTAGGCTTACGTGGTAAAAAAATAAAAAAAAAATAATTAAATTAAATTTAGTTAAAATATTAAGATAATAATTTAAAATTTTAAAAATTAAAAACAAAAAGAAGAAGAAAGGGGGAGGTGGCTAAGGATCGGCCTTGAGCCGCTGCCACCGCCCTTCCACCGTTGGGAAGGGCCGGCGATGGTGGGGGAGGGTCGGCGGGGTTTGGGCCTGGCCGGGCTATCGACCGGGCGCGGAGGGCTCGTGAGCCTCACCCCAGATCGGGGCAAGGGTTGCAACCCTCGCCTAGATGAGGGCGAGGGTCGATGGCCGTTGCCTGGCCGAGCCATGGGCCGTCGACCCTCGCCGGATCTGGGCAAGGGCCGCGAGCCCACGCCAGCCGGTCGGCCGGGGTCGCCGGCCCCTTGCTAGGGCTGGCGACCACGGCCGACCCTCCCCTGCCGTCACCGGCCCTTCGTGGCGACGGGGGGCGGCGGCAACTGGGCTGATCCCTCAACCGCCTCCCCCTTTCCTTTTTTTTTTATCTTAATTTTTTAAAAATTTTAAATTATTATTTTAAATATTTTAATTAAATTTAATTTAATTAATTTTTCATTATTTTTTTACCACATTAGCCCAAAATGACGTTGTTTTTGCATTATTTGGCCACGCGTCCTTGCAAAACAGCGTTGTTTTGGGCGTGCTTGCCGGAAAATATGCCACGTCAATGTTTTGGCCGGACTTTAGCCAGAGTGGTACTCAAGTGATCCGTTTTTCTTCGAATGTGGCACTTAAATGTACATTTCGTAAGTTATGGCACTTAAGTGTTCCTTTGTGCAAAGTTATGGCACTTGAAGCGTTCTTTTGCCTAATAAAATGAAAACCTAAGATAACACATGAATAAATGGTATACTATCATGAATCTTAAATAATATAACACGTAAAACTCTACCTTTCTTACCGTGGATGACACTAAAACGATTATGTCCTTGGGCGTGTCTGAACTTTGAACTAAAGCTTGTCTCTCTGCTTCTGTTTTGGATTTTGTCACTCGATTCTGAATCGGAGAATGAAATGGTAAATTGAATGGAATGCGATATATATATATATATATATATATATATATATATATATTTTAATGTAATTTGAAGTTGGATTTCGTTCCTTCGTCTATTTTGACCAATGCGCGGCCATGTTACTAGTCGAATTTTGGAGGCTTAGGAGCTGATTTAGGCGATTCACCATTGAATTTTACCGAATCGGACTGGGTGAAGGCTTGCCGATTGTTGAACGCGTGTGGAGCTTTTCCAGAATCAACGGATTGTGCATGACCAAGAGTGGAAATTGAATTATGAACCAATGGTGAGGGCCCTAAAAACCTCTCTCGCTCTTGTTAGAGTTTTCTCTCGCGTCAAGGTCGAGATTTTCGCCATGTCTTCATCTTCCTCCGTTCTTCGTCTGAGTTGTGCGAACCATTTGCACACTTTGCGCTCCCTGCTACTTCTACCCTAACTGTTTCCTTTTGCTCCATCTCTTTCGCATGTCTATTTTCTTTCACTTTCTTCCCGATATCACCTTCCACTCATTCAGGAGTTTTCTTCCGTCTCTATCACACATCAGTTTCCTTCCGCTTTGCATGTTGCCGATCTGTAACATGCAACCCTTGCAATCCTTAGTTTCGGTCATAGTTTCTACAAATACTCAGTTCTAGTGTTCTTCGAGTATTCTACTAATGGATGAAAGGGACGATACCTCCAGAATTGCTTCCCTATGTAGTCGCCTTGGTCAACTATGTTCAGAACAGGAGCTGGAGGTTTGGGATGATCTCCCTGCATCGGCCAAATTGCAAGATTGTCGTCTCATATTGGTGGGTAACATTTTTACTAATCCCTCTGTGAATATATCAGCATTCCAAGTTGCAATGAAGAAAGCCTGGAGAATTGATCATGTAGAGATTACTTCAGCAGATACAGGGCTGTATATCATTAAATTTCGAACTGAATTGGAGAAAAGGCGAGTTCTGGATGGGAGCCCTTGGTTATTTTCAGGTCAATTGGTTAACCTTCGCCCATGGCAACCAATTACCCCCTTACAACACTATGATTTTCGTACTTGTATGTTTTGGGTGCATGTTGTTGGCTTACCTTTGGAGTGGACGTCTCCTCCTATTTTGCGTAGAGCTGTCTCTCAGTTAGGTAGAGTCCAGGATGTGAAAACTGATATCTCTGCAAGAATAAGAATTGAATTAGATTTGAAAGAACCCTTGAAAAATGGAAAACTCATAAGTATTGAAGGCTAAAACCCTATGGCTGGATTTTCGGTACGAGCGATTGTCACACTACTGCTACTCTTGTGGAAGGCTCGGGCATTACGCTGCTTCATGCCCGGAGGTTCCTTTTGATGAAGCCCTTTTTGATGGTCGGGACACGATGATCTATGGACCTTGGCTTAGAGCAGAACTCAAACAATTTAGTCCTTACTGGGATGCTTTTTACCACCCTAAAGTTCCTAGTGAGTCGATGGAAGAAACAGTACCTGAAACTCCTCCTCCAAAACAGCCTGCACTCCTAGCTCTTCCACATATCCCTGCCACAGTGGAAGCAACTTTCAATCCTGGTATACCTCATGAGTTTTCCAGGCTTTTGAATACTCCTAACCCTACTGTAATCACTACGGATTTAGTACCTGCAGCAGAAAAGATGAAAACTACTCAGACCTTTCCAGTGGATAAACAACAACAGAAGCGACCTAAGGTTACTCGTCCCATGCATCTTGGGGGTTCCAGTAAAAAATCGAAACGGTATACACCTTATGAAGTGACAGTTCCCTTATCTACAGTTATTGACGAGTCCCTCCTTCTGGATGCCCCAATTTTGGAGGCACTTCTTCCTGATCTTCGGGCTTTGGCGGCTGGCCCTAAACAGCCACCGGGTTCCCAATGAATCTCCTCAGTTGGAATTGTCAGGGATTGGGCACTCGCCTGACAATTCAAGCTTTAAAGGCGATGATAGCCTGTGATAAGCCCGACATTCTGTTCTTAATGGAAACGAAGCATGATCAACTTTTTGTGAATAGATTACAGCGTAAGTTTAACTTTACTCACTCTTTTGTGAAGGATCAAGTTTAACTTTACTCACTCTTTTGTGAAGGATCCTGTTGGCTTCAAGGGCGGTCTTGCTCTGTTTTGGAATGACACTTTTGAAGTTACTCTAGTACATACGAATGCTCAGTTTGTTGATTTCATAGCCTGTGATCCTAGAACATCTGCTTCTATGCATATCACTTGCCTGCATGCTCCTCCATCATATCAGCTCCGTCAAGATTTCTGGGATACCATAAGAATTATTCACGCTGCAAATCATTTACCTTGGCTGTGTCTTGGTGATTTCAACGATTTCCTTGCTCCATGGGAGAAAATGGGCAAGAGACCTGCATCCACTTCACGAATGACCTCTTTTCAGAATGTAATTAATGATTGTGCCCTTCTAGAACTTCAAAGTAAAGGTTGCCAAATTACTTGGTCCAATAACCGTGAAGGGGATGATCTCGTAAAGGAGAAGATTGATCGAGTGTTTTGTTCTTTGGAATGGCTGATGTCTTTTCCTTCTGCAGAAGTATATGCTCTACCTCCTGTTGGTTCGGATCACTGTCCTTTGTTTTTGCAAGCTCGCCCCCCATCTGTCAGACGTACAAAGATGTTTCACTATGAAGCGTTCTGGAATCAAGATAATGAGTGTCATGACATAATTACAAAGGCATGGGAAAACAGTAATACCTCATTGCTTTCTAAGTTACAGGCAGTTGCTATCCGCTTAACCAGCTGGAGCAGAACCAGGTTCAGCAATTGTCATCAACGCATCTCTCACTTGCAATGTCAACTGCAGACAATTATCAATCGACCATCCTATCAAACAAAGAGCATGCTAATGCTATCAGATGTGAAATTCATAAACTATGGACTCAATAGGAACAATTCTGGGCTATGCGTTCTCGTATTCAGTGGTTGAAATGGGGAGATCATAATTCAAAGTTTTTTCATGCCTACACTATGCAACGACGACAACGCAATCGTATCACTATGCTTCTAGACACTAACTACCAGTGGATTAGAGAACCAGAACAGCTAAAAGAACTTACTCAGGGATTCTTCTCTCAGCTATATAGATCTTTGGGCTATCGAGATTTTCGACCTTTCTTAGAGCAATGTCTGCCTGTTGTAACATCTGAAATGAATAACAATTTGATGAGAAGGGTAACTGAAGAGGAGATTTACCAAGCATCTTGTCAATTGGGAGCTTCTAAGTCTCTAGGTCCTGATGGCCTTCCTGGACTCTTCTATCGGCATCACTGGAATGTTATAAAATCATCCGTTATTCAAACAGTTCAAGACTTTTTCGCTACAGGTAGTATGCCTACAAGACTAAACAGAACGATTATTGTCCTAATCCCTAAAGTTCAGCATCCAGAAAGTATTGAACAATATCGTCCCATAAGTCTCTGTAACTTTGCTTACAAGATCATTTCAAAGATTATGGCTAATAGACTTAAACCATGGTTAGATACTTTGATCTCCAAAGAGCAAGCAGCTTTTATTAGCAACAGACAGATTCATGACAACATTATGGTAGTGCAAGAAGTCATGCATCAATTTAAAGTGCGAGCATGCAAGAAACGTTATAATCTTATGCTGAAAACAGATATGCAGAAAGCCTACGACAGGGTGGAATGGGACTTTTTAGAAGCTTATTTGAAACAGTTGGGCTTTCATGACAGTTGGGTTACTCAGGTAATGGCCTGTGTTACTACAGTCTCCTTTAGCATTCGTTTTAATGGTGAACAACTCCCTTATTTTAAGCCAACTAGAGGGCTGCGCCAAGGCGATCCTCTTTCTCCATACCTCTTCATTCTACTAGCCAATGCCCTATCCGCTTCTATCACTCATGCTGTGGCTATAGGTCATATTAAGGGAGTTCAATTCAATAGAGACTGTCCTATCTTATCTCACCTATTTTTTGCTGATGATTCAGTATTTTTCCTCCGAGCTACTATTTCTGAATGCAATAATCTTGCCAACCTCCTAAACCAATATTGTTTCGCCACAGGCCAGCTTATAAATCGGAACAAATCTGGTGTGTTTTTTAGTAAATACTGCCCTAATTCTCTACAACAAAATATAGCACAAGAACTCAGGGTACCAATACTCAGTAAGTATGGAAAATACCTGGGTATCCCTTCGGATTGGGGTCGATCCAAGAAGGAAATGTTCTCCTGGATCCTGGCACGAGTAAATGCTAAGTTAGTAGGTTGGCGAGAAATTTTTTTATCGAAAAGTGGAAAGGAAACCTTACTGAAATCAGTTATTCAGGCCTTACCGCAATATGCCATGTCCATCTTCAAGCTTCCATTATCTCTCTGCAGATTGATAGAAAAGAAGATTTCAGCATTTTGGTGGAGCAAGCATAATAGTCAATCAGGTATTCACTGGAAAAACTGGTCAGAATTAAAGCTCTCAAAATCTTCAGGGGGGATGGGATTTTGGGATTTAATTACCTTTAATACATCTATGCTTGGAAAGCAAGCTTGGAGGCTTTTCCAGCATCCTCAAGCTATCTGGAGTCGGCTCTTTAAAGGTTTATACTTCATATATTCCTCCTTCCAATCTGCTACTTCAGGACACCGTCCTTCTTGGGGATGGCAGAGTTTATTGAAAGGTCGAGATGTGATTTCACCTAAATTACGTTGGTTAGTCGGGGATGGGACGCAGATTCACATTAGAACAGATAATTGGTTACCACAAGGTCCGATAGGAGGCTTACTCGCGGATGGAGAACCAGAACTAGTTCTTTGATCTTATTGATTCCCAAAATTCTGAATGGAAGTCTTCCTGTGTTACTTCATTCTTCGATGCCCAGGTTAGTACAGCCATTCTCAACACTCCTATCAATCCGTCTCTCTATCACGATCAATTGGTTTGGACAGAGACTCCTTTGGGTACCTACTCAGTGAAGAGTTGTCATCATTATCTATCTTCACAATCTCAGAAAATAATTCATAATCCATCTTGCTCTTATACTAACCCACCCCTGTTATGGAGGAGAATTTGGAATATGCACACAATTCCCAAGATTAAGGTTTTTCTATGGTTAGCTTGCAAAAATGCATTAGCAACCAAACATAATCTCAACCAGCGACATATCATCTCGCATCCCTACTGTACACTCTGCCATAAGTCTATCCCAGAAACAATTGAGCATATGTTTTCTTTTGCCCATGGACTCAAGACAGACGGAATCATAAAGAAATCAAAGTCAGTATGTCTCCCTACCTCGTTCGCAGATTTGATGCCCGGCTTGTGGATCGTGTTTCTAACCCTCAAGCGTCTCCGGATCTCGAAACGATTGCTCATATTCTCGTGGGAGATATGGAAACATCGAAACAATCTTTGTCTTTCGCGAGATTCGCATTTGGATCCTCTCCTAGTTGTCAATGAAGCCCTTTCCCAATACACCATCTTCAAGGTCATCCAACCCTCGCCACAGAAACATCAAAACACTCATATCAGTCTAGGGCACAGATGGAATCCCCCAGCGGAGGGTTATATCAAGTGTAATATTTGCTGGGGCTTTTCGTTCAGTCGTGGAGAACGGATCCATTGCTTGCATTTTCAGAGATAGCAAAGGAATTTTGACGGATGTGCTTACGATCACGTGCTGCTCGATCGGCATTCCAAGCGAGATCTATGCCCTTATCTTTGCTATCCAACGGATCATCGAAGGGACTCCATCTTCAAGCACGTTGTCATTGAATCTCGATTGCTTGCGGTTGGTGGAGATCGTTCGGACGAAACAAAAGCCGCCATGGAAGGAGACTCATCTCTTCGCGAATCTTGGAGATCTTCTTCCGCAATGCCCTCTCCTATCGCTTCAACACATTCGGCGAACAGCAAACCTAGCAACTGATTGGGCTGCAAAAGCCCACCGGGATCAAGGCCCACCAACAACCGGCTCCTCTTTCCTCCGCCTAGTTTCCTTAATATTCTCTCTTCGGATGTTATAGCTTGTAGTAATTTCTGATATAATATAAGCTCCTTTTCGACCAAAAAAAAAGAGAGTGGAAATTGGGATGATTTAGCTTAATTTGTTTCATGGCATCGAGAGGAGATTCCATTCATGAATAGATGCATAGTTGGTGTGCGAGCTGCTGTGGTGTTTCGAGTTAAGGCGTGATCAACAATTAAAGCTTGATTGTTGAACTCGGCTAATCGTAATTCAAGAATATTTTAAAGATTCTGTCACTCTCTATTATCCTTTTTCTGTCTTGTTATGGTAGTTAAAGGATTTCTTCAAAAATTCTTGATTTTTTTTTTTTCCGGCCGAGTGTGTTATTTGGATTTAGTATTTCATTGTTTTCTGTTGGACGGTGAGGGATAGAGCCTGCGTAATTGAAAATATATCCTTAAGGCTTTAATTTTTTTGAAATTAAAAAGCTACTACAGGTATCTTTGTTCTTGTTATCTCCACAAAAGCTCTATTCAATTAGCTTTGTTGGATCAGTGCAGTTCATTATATAGCTATGTATTATCCCTAGGATAATTCTATGATAAAACATAATCGTGGATCCATTAGAACTTACCGACGTGGATCTTACTTGGACATTGATATCTACCTGTATTAATCATGTAGAGTTTTTCCTTTGATTAGCATAAGGAGATGGCAGATGCCGAAGACATTCAGCCTCTTGGTGTTGATAATGGATTTGGCATGATTAAGGTGAGAATATTGATGCACCGGTCCATTGCTATGGGCTTTCCTGGAGTGCATGGTGGTATTTGTGCTGACATAAAAACCTGAATTTGACAAGCTGGTTTTGCTGGAGATGATGCTCCAAGGGTTGTCTTCCCCAGTATGGTTTGTCGATCGAGGCACCCCGTTGACATGGTTAGTATGGGCCACAGGGTTGCTTATGTTGGAGATGAGGCCCAATCGAAAAGGGGCATGCTTACTTTGAAGTACCCTATGGAAAGTGGAATTGCCAGCAATTGGGATGATATGGAAAAGATCTGGCATCACACTTTCTACATTGAGCTACGCGGGGCTCTCAATGAACGTCCGATGCTCCTTATTTAAGCAACCCTCAACCCAAAAAGTAACCGGGGAGAAGATGCCACTGATCATATTTGAAACGTTTGTCTCTGATAGTGTTGTCAAAGTTAACATGAGGACATAGTGAGAGAGTTGATTTAATAAATGCAAGGTGTATAAATGGGGATGAACTTTCACATGGAAACTTAGCAAGAGAGTTGATTTAATAAATGCAAGGTGTATAGATGGGGATGAACTTTCACGTGGAAACTTATTAGGAGAGTTGATTTAATAAATGCAAGATATATATAGGGATGGGTTCTTCAACGTGGATTTTTTGATTTGATTTGATTTGATTTGATTTTCTAACCACATCTTGACCTTAATAGCATACTTGACGTGTAACCTAAAGATTTATCCTTTTGAAGGTCCAAAGCGAACATGACATGAACCATAGTCGGCAAAAATCAAACAAGAAGGTTGCATCTCAGAAAAAGGCAAATGGATATAACCTCTCAACTTCCCACGTTGACCAAATTTCAGCTTTAACATGGGATTGGGACATTCGGAAGGTCCAAAGCGAACATGACATGAACCATAGTCGAGAAAAATTCTACACGAGGGTTGCAGCTCGAAAAAGACAAATGAATATAATTTCTTGAGGGTTTTATCAGCTAATTCTCTGTTCCTCTCTCCAGAACATTGCTCCTCAATCACATGAATCCATTCCACCAAAGAAAAAAAAAATCACATGAATCCACTCTCAGAAACCCCAATCCAGCATACAAAAGACCAAAAATGCGACTTCTGAAGTTGGTCGGTTTCTCTCTTAATTTTCAACATCTACTCCGAATAAGAAGGCCCGCTCTAAAATTACAGCAGTCTGAAAATGGTAAGTGGAGACATTCTTCGAACATGGGACGCGCTTCTTCCCCATTAAACGTCTCCCACAGGACTTATGTCCATCTTCTAATTGTAGTGCTCATCACAGCTCTCTCTAAATAAGGTCCATTCACGAAATTTCGAGTGGAATAATGTTTTCTTTTTCTAGTTGGCTATAATATGTAGTCGGTCAACTATGCAACAAATTCCGACCAAAAAAAAAAAAAAAAAAAACTATGCAACAAATATTACGTAATATTTCTAGCAGAATAATGTTTTCTTCTTTTATTGGTTTTGAAGTTTCCCGTAATCATTTAAGTGACCGCGAGTATAAATAAGGTCCATTCTTGAAGTCTGAGGGGAAAGTTCCTGTTAACCATCTCAAACTGATTCTTGCTTCTTCCTTCTTATCTTGAACCAGGAAAACACTAAGAGAGACTGAGAGAGGGAGAGAAAATGCCAAGGACTGACCAAGTTGTTTTAGAGGAGCTTGAGGAAGTGGAGAGGAGGTTAAGGCGTCTCAGATGGGAGCTCGACCTTAAAGAGAATGCCTTGTTGTTGCGTGCTAGGCGGGCCGTGAATATCAATCACCCGGAAGCCCGCATTGCAGCGACGCGAGCCAGAGTGCAGGAAATTCGAGAAGAGATCACCCGGGCTGAAGAGGAGCATGCTGCGCTCTTCGTAGAATTCATTGAAGCCTAATGGCGTAACGATCTTCTCCTCTAAAATCGAGTATACGTTTGCTTTTATGGGCATCCGAAGGTTAAGAGAAGCATAGTGGGGTAAGAATGGTATACTTATGTAGCTGGGAGAATAAGAATGGTATACTTATGTAGTTGGGAGAATAATTGTTTCTTGGATATGGTTCTTGAACTTCAAGATTGATAATAGTGTTTTCTTGTTTCCTGGTCGTTCGGAGAATAAGAAATAAAGATATATAGAAGTGTTTCTTGGATCCAGCATTGAATATGTTTGGAGTTTCTTTTTACAATGCTCACAGCTTTTAAACTCGTAGGTTTAAAGTATATGGGGCTGTCATACGATTGGAAATATCTTTCATCCATTTCTTTTATATATATGATTCTATATAATTCTTATGTGTCAGATCATTTTCATATTTGCCAGTCATTTAGTTGCAATGAGTATGATGCTGGTGAATAGGTCGGAGTAGATGAGGAAGAGAAATGGGCATGCACAAGCGAGAAAAAAAAATACTGAAGAGAAAAGCTAGGAGAGTAAAATTCGTGAAGAAGTCCCTTAATTCGTAGATTCATCCCACATCTACTTTTATAAATTTGTGCACTTGAGATCTTTGATGATACACACCTACTGGAGATTACATATCCTTCAATCTTCCCCAAAGAAAAGCATAATAATACCTGAGTATGTCAGAGAAAAGAAATGTATATAGATGAACTTCAAGTATATGCAATTATATAATTACGTATTCTCTATTGCCTCAAAAGTCAAAATACAGTTTCCGCATGAAAAATTGTCTTTGCTGGTGCGGTGAAAAAAATGTTGTATGATCGAATAATTAATTCATCCAACATGGAACTCACATAATTAATTTCGAGACGGCATTGGTCCTCAAGTCGAAATCTTTTGCTAGAGATCATTTAGGTGATCGCTGTCTTTAGTCTTGACCGCCAAATCGTCCACATAACATTGGATGATATAGTGGAGCAAAGTCCCTGGGAAGGAAAGTCATGAACGTTGCGCCCGCTTTCTTTGAACCTAAAATGTATAACTTTGTATCGGAATATTCCCCTGGAATTATAAAGGCCGTCGTTTCCTCGCCACCATTTGGATCCATTCTTGTATTGATTGCTGCTGGAATATCCATTCTATCTGTAGCTCGGCGATAGGCAAAAGAATGTGTCCTTTGGACTGGCATTGTTTAAGTCTATAAAGTTAACAAAACACTCTAACATTAGTCATTCTTCTTTTCGCTGGCAAAATATTTCCAAGCCGAGCAGGGTTAGGTCCGGATGAAAAGAATTTGGTTTCTGCACGAATATTCAACTAAGATAACATCTGTTTCTCTCGTCAGCCGGTGACTAGACATATAAAAGTAGATAACAAGCACATGCACATGCCCATAGACGTGCAGATTCCCCTCTTTATCAACACAGGTAATAAATCCAAGATGTATAAATAAGAATGAGTTATTCTAGTGCTCACGAAAAGGTCAAAAGGCCATATATATCCGCATTGAACAAGAATGCGTTGGATTAGAAGTACGTAGTTTTGTGAAAATTAACGTGGAAACTTGATAAGAGCATTGATTTAATATGTGCGAGATTTATAAATAAGGATGGGTCCTTCAACAGAGGTTTTTCTATTTGATTTGATTTTCCATTTTCTAACCACTTCTTGATCCCACTCGTTTTCTTATGTATGGCCAAGAACGGAAGTCCTTTGCCTTTGCAAGACTCCTTCAAGTCATACCCACAAGCACTAGAGACTTGTTGATTTAATTTTTTTTGCTGACAACTTGTGAATTCAATTCTATATACCGCAACTGCTATCCCTGTCCACAATGTGAATAGCTTAAATGTGGACTTTTTTTACATTTCCATTGAGCTAGCCATCACTAACTCAAATATAACGTGGCAACAAAATATCTTAAGAGCAAAATGTTTGGCAACACCTAGCCACACTTCCTGAGAAGTTAAAGATTTGATCATATCCAAGTAGCTCGTGGTACAAAGTGTGACTCCTAAAATTCATTTTTCCTTGATTCAATCTCATGTGGTACTTCCTAACTAATAGAAATGTTTCCCCGTGATTTTACTCTTCCCTAACATATCATCAATGCATGCCTCTGTATTCCTTTTCTAGTGTCGACAAAACTTTGCTTGCCCGCCTTTTACTCTAGAATTAGAAATTATGAATTGTCATCAAACGCGTTTTTCTTAAAAATTCATCCGTGGAATA
>NC_052616.1:11872319-11903567 GCF_016545825.1 Eucalyptus grandis | reverse complement strand
AATAATGACATATCCATGAATCAGCAACCCAATGCTAGAACACACTTCACATGCTAAAACCGACTTGAAGCTAAAAGATGCCCATAAACTGATGATTACTCTCATTTAGACATTGCGGATGGCAAACCCAGTTGGTAGGCGAAATTGGGCACCCATCACTACTACATACATACCACATAAGTTGAAATTCATCATAATTGACACAACTAAAAGCTCCCCAATGTCTGGAAGGACGACCACTAATAATCACTACCACACTATGAGAACAAGCACCGTGACCTCAACAAGCACCAATAGGAAAAGCAAGTCCAACACAAGCCTATAAGTCTCATCTAAATAAGAAGATAAGGCCAATCATTAGTAGAACCGATCGAGGTGCTTTGAACGTTGAACACAATGTGTTGTAACGACAAGCAACAATACATAAATTTGAAGCAACATTAAAATTCACTAAAATCCCATCCACGATACTATCAAAACCACATGAAGCAACATAAACTACCACAATTCGCAGGATCATCGAGATATAAAAATGCTCGTGCTCAAGAGTAACAAAGCAGTATCTAAGCAGCTATTTGCTTCCTTAAAAGTCTTCAATTCGATTAAAAGCAATAATCAGAAAAGCATCGAGAGGTCTCTTTCGCAACAACTAAAGAACTCTAACCCAAAGCAAAAGCACCTCCTCCCATGAAAACACCTCGGAACCCTAGCTTAGTGCGGCGCCGGTGCGCGCTTTGCGTTGTGCACAATGATTTCGGCCACAAAAATTAGGCCACAAAAAATAAAATAAAATAAAAGACAGCTTTTTGGGACAAACGTGAAGGAATTGGATATGAACCTGATGGTGTTGTCGGTCTGCATGCGAATCCACTGAGGGATGGGCCTGTTCTGCCTCATCTTCTTCGCCAGCTTCTTTTTTATTCGGCGACGGCGAGCACGCGACAATGGCGGCGCGACGGCAACGAAGGCACGAGTCTCACGGCACCAACGGTGGCATGAATGGCGCAGCGAAGACGGCGGCGGTCGCGGCTCAACCCACGGCCAAGGGGGGAAGAGCTCAGTTCGGGCGAAGGTGGTGACGGTTGAGCAACGACGGCCGAACGGCCGAGCAAACGGCAGCGGCAGAGGTGGTGACGGTGGCTTAGGGGTGTGGCGGCGGTGCCTCACGGCGGCGGACGGCGAGGGGGCGGCTCGTCGGGCTCAATGGCGAGAGGGCTCGTCGAACGAGCGGTGGGTGGTGGGGTTCGGTGGCCAAGAGGTGGTGGTGAGTAGGGCGTGGGGGCGGCGGTATGGTGGTGGGTGAAGCTTGAGCCGGCGAGAGGAAGGAAGAAGAAGAAGAAGAAGAGGGGTTCGGGCGAGAGAGGGGAAAGAGAAGAGAGAGAGAGAGACGGAGAGAGAGAGAGAGAGAGAGAGAGAGAGAGAGAGAGGGGAAAAGAAAAAGTGGGGCAGGAAGTGACATGAGGAGGAAAAGGGGAGAAAAGAGAGAGAAAAAGAAAGGGCAAGGGGAAAATTGAACAAGGGGGGAAATCGCGTGGAAGAGATTAGGGTTTTTTTTTTTTTTTTTTAACTTGGCCGGTTCCTAGAAAAAGAGAAAGGACCGAAACCGGTCCCCTTAGAACAGGGAACCGAACCGGAACCTGGTTCGGTTCTCCCGATTCCGGTTCTACTCGAGAACTGTCGCGACCCGATCTCGCCGTCCCCTCAAAATGGTATCCAAGGAGGGGAAAGGTCGGTTTAGGGGTATTCGATCTCAAGATCGCGAGCTCTCCCAAGCTCATACCCCGCGTGACAGTAGATTTATTTCTATGATCTAGTTGTTTATAACAACCTAAGAATATACAGGAGTCACCACTAGCCTCAACTTTGGGGGTCGGCTAGAAACCCAATCGGGGTCGGGAGTGTTCCTCGATTCCTACGCAAACCGAGATATCTAGGTTCGGGGACTTGGGTTACGCTAATATTGCTATTAGCGCCCTTTCGGTACCTAAACAGTATGTTGTGTTTTCTCTAACATTTTCAGGCATTTCTTTTTATATTTTCAGGATCGTCAATTCTATACTAAATGATCATGCGTGGTGGATTACTTCCATTCTATTCTATTCCTAAGAAATAAAAGGAAAACAATCAATGAAATGAAAATTAAATTGCAAGACATGAAGTAAACAATCAAGATAAAGCAGTAAACCTAATCATGCAATTCTAAAGAATATATAAAAAGAAAACAATCGAGAAAGAAAAGAAACCCGCAACTCGTCGGGTTTTATACAATGCAAGGAACCGACACATATGTCGGGAAAACAAATAGTACATGACAAGGGTCGGAATGGACATCGACCTCCACCATCTTCACGCCTTACACCTTCTCCATCTTCGGGGTCCTAATCTAAACCTAGCTTAGGAAACTTCTAGCTAAATGCATACAATGGAAAGAGACGAGCAAACGCATCAAAACAATCAAAAGCAAGACATTTTTATATTCAAAAAGAGTGACTAAAGTCACAAGGTCTCTGAATCAAATTCTAGGTGATATCCCAAATAAATCTCATAGAGACACTATCATCATATTGAATTTCTGAAAATCTAAAAAAAAAAAGTCAATCCAGAATAGAGCATGGTAACATGTCACACCGTCATTCCACAACATATTGGAAGCAATTGGACAAATATACTATCTCATCTTAAGACTAACAGCAACTAGCCACAGAAAAGATAGCATTTCTATAATCGAATCAACTTCAAAAATCAAAGACAGCACTTCATTATATATTGTAACAAAAAGCACGTGAATTTATAAAATCCTGGAAGAGATCAAGGTCAATCAAAAGTAGAACAGAGCAGCAAGGCAAACACAACCATTTTTTTATGCAGTTTTTATGTGAAGGACAACTTTCATGAAGGACCTAATCCCAAACTCCTCACACAAAAAATTCATACCAAATTCACAAGTATTTGAAGCTATAAAAACAAAGCATGTATTCTAAATCAAGACTATTTCCAAATTTCAATATCAGCAAATTCACGCATGAACAGCAAATATCAATTGCAATTAACCAAATGGGTGCATGATATTCACATCAAATGGGGTTCAAATATGATAATGACTCTCATGAAAGATTCAACTCCAGCAAAGCATGTTTACTAACTCAAATTTGAACACATGCATCAGGTCTCAAACAGGACAGATTCTGAACTGAACTTTGGACATGTGAAAATCATATCAAATGAGATTCAATCAAGGCATTCTATAGCTCATTGGAAAGATATTCGAACCATCTTCGACTTTCATGAACAATTCGAACACAGAAAACCATAACAACCAGCTCATATTAAGTCATTTGCACAGAAGGTCAGATTAGCAAAAGAAACAGAATATATCAGCAGATTAGTGCTCTTTGCAAGAAGCATCAGGCAGGGCAAATGATGGCCAAATCGCACATATAATATGTCATTAGAAAGCTTGAGAAGTCTCCTATGAATCCTTAGAAGGTCACGAACACAATTGAAATCATTTTCTAGCTCAAACGAAGACATTTAGCAAAGAGGTCAGATCAGTAACAGAAACAACCGCACAGACCAGAACAACTTTCCAGGTTCTGGAGTAGACTTTTAAAGAAGATTTCATGTGGCTAATGATATCGGATCAGGGTGTATTATAGCTCGTTAGAAAGCTAATCAAACCATCTTCGACTTTTGTGAAGACATCGAACATAGAAAACCACAACAACCAGCTCATATCAATTCATTTGCACAGAAGGTTAGATCAGCGAAAGAAACAGAAAATCAGCAAGTAATGCAGGTCACTGAGGAGCGGAACAAAGGCATAATGAGTTTCCAAATGTCTGCAATCACTGATGGAAACTTGAACAGCACTAATTTGATTTTAATCTAGAACATGCTGTTTTATTTACCTTTCTTTATCAACACAGGACATAACAAAACATGTTCAGACGACAAGCGAATAGGCATGAAGATCCATATGACTCTCCTCGACCATGGCAAAACTTATTTCATCAATGGTTCAGTTTCAGACATGAATCAATTATATCTACCGATCAACGGTCAAAAGACATTCGAAAGCCAACTCTGATCTAACTTGAGCATTTCATCGAGCAAAACGTAGGCATCTTGGCCATGAGTCCAAAATGAAACAGCCAAATAGGAAAGCGCAACCAAACTATCACAACAACAATATTACAGGCTCAGATTACCCAATGAACTTCAATAGTAAGTTTCTCATAAACAGAAATCAGAATCCTCAGTCACTTTTCAACCCAATGAACATCCGGATATGGAAGATGAATTTATGTTCAACGTACCTTGAATGAAAACTGAAGCTAACTCTATGTTATTACTCTTTCAACACCAGCGAATCTACTCCAGTTCTGCCCTTGGAGCCGAGTTGAGACCTCCAAACTCGGTGCAGTTCCGAACCCCGATCCCGTGAGCCCGATCCAGAGAGAAGATCGGTTAAGCGCGGACGTCGTCGCCGATGTCACCAATCCTTGCCTCAAACCGAGAAATCTTCAAGAGAATGCCTCCGATCCGGCGAAGAGAGAGACGCTGGTGTCGTCCCCCTTGCTGTAACCACCACCGTTTTTGCTCGATTGAATCAGCGAAGAATCAACTTCTGGAGATGTCCACCCTTCAACGACAATGAAGCTGCTCTTCGATCTCGCTTCAGGAATCGTCGAACGAGAAGAATATCAAGTTCGACTATAATACGAGAGCTGTCCAACGCCGATCTTCAGATTCTAACTTGCTGTTTTGAAGAGAAAATCTCGACTGATGATGGAACAACGACTTTCGGTGTTCGCTCGGCTTCAAACCTCGATTACGAACAATTTCCTTTGATCAAATCATGAGGAACCGATGCTTCGTATCTACTTTCTCATTCAATCGGAGAGAGAATGAGTGGAGTCACTCCACTTCGTCAAAGCTCATGCGCATGAAGCAAGATAAAACCAATCCGAGAGAATGAGCGGAACCTTCCGCAAAAACTTGCAGAAGCCCCCACCTTGCGAAAATCCACTGCAGAAGTCTTCGAAAGAGAAGATTCAAAGAATCAACGTGGCTTCCGCAGTCGAAGGATTGCTTCGTTCTCCCCTTTGCTCGACCAAGTGCGGAGAGAAAATCGGAGAGAGATGTAGAGAGAGAATTTTTTTTTTTGAGAGCCCCTAGATCTGGAAAAATAAAATCCCCTTTTTCTTTTTTGTTTCCTTTTTGTTTCTTTTTGTTTCTTTTTCTTGTTTTCGTTCTTTTTTCTTTCTTTCTTTTTTTTTTTATTTCTAATTTTTTTTTATCTTTTCATTTCATTTCATTTTTTGTTTTCATTTTTTGTTTTCTTTTTGTTTCCTTTCCTTTTTATTTATTTATTTAATTATTTTTGGCTCTTTATTTTTCTATATTTTTGCAAAATGGATGATTAAAATGTCGACGAAAATTTCGGTGTCAATAGAACTACACTCACCCCTACTCCTGCGGTACCATGCTTCCAATTGTCCACTCAGTACGTCGCTTTTATCCATGCAGCGCACCAGTGTTGGTCTTTATCCTTTTTCTGCCTGTGCAATGCACTGGCTTGTAATGGAAAAGGTGGAACACTTCCCCTATAATAATATTTTGTGTTTTGTACACCATGAATCCTTAAGCTCCTTAATTTCTTCCTTTTTACCTAGTATGATTCCATAAGATAATACACATGTTCTAATTAATCTTGGTAGTATGCTATGTGCTTGCACTATGTGGAACTTGTGCATTATTATTATGATCTCTTAAAGTTATCCTAAGGTGTGAACAAATGGCTAACAGGTGATCCCTTTTGGAGGTCTGGAAAGCCGTTTGTGTGGGACAGCATACCTACCATATGAGATGGTCCATAGGAAATCATAAATTGATACCTTCCTCCATCTTCTCCAAAGGCCCCTACAATTTGATTACCATCAATATTACAGATATGTTGATATTTATCTTAACTTGCAATAAAATATCTATACAAAAAAAATAAAATTACAGTCCAATTAAAACATAGACCATTTATGTGGCACCCGAGAATTTCGACAACCCTCGGATATGTGATGACCGTGACTGATTATGGAAGTACAGTCGAATGGTCTCGTTGGCATCATGTGTGAACACCGTTTTATTTAATTAATGGACCGATACCTCACGTTTAGAAAATAGTCCGATTGTGGGATAGACTAGAGTATTGTCAAAAGCCTCTTTACATAAGGTTATTAGTGAGACCAATCTCACCCATATTTTCCGATCTTAGAAAAAAAAATGAATGATGATGAAACGTCATGGATTGACGAAGCTACTATTGGAATTCGTCATCGTTAGTACTACATTCAACCTTATTGAGTTGTGCAAATTGCTTTGATGATGCTACACAATTGTACCACCAAAATGTATATGAAATGAGAGGAAAATTTTGGACTTCTATTAATTAAAATTCTAATAGAATTCAGCTGTGCATGAGGGACATGCACACCCATGCGGAAAAGGAGGAATCGTCCGCGCCCAAAAGCTGCCCCAACCTCTCTCCCTGGTCGACACCCTAGTCAACTATGAGAGGAAAATTTCTGACCATTGATGCCACGTCGCTTTCTCGTGGTCGGCCAGCAAATTGGGATTAAGAAAAGAATTAATTAAATGACTGAAGACACGTTGCAAGAGAGGAGCAAGGTGTCGAAGGAGGAGAAGCATGCTACACACGTTCAGATCCAGCTGCCCTTCATGCAGCCAAACCATGGAAAAATGTTCTCTTAGTTGATTGGTTTTGGCCAAAAACCAGCGACTAATCAGCCCACTTGTACTAACCAGAGAGAAAAGGATTCGGACAGAGAGAGAGAAGGAGGAACCGAGTGAGAAAACTGTGAGTGAGCCGCGAGGGAGAGAGGAGGTTAGCCCCGCCGTGAGCACGCCTGCTGCCGCCGTCGACGCCGCTGATCCCCGTCGCTGATTGAGCTGTGTTCGAAGTTCCAAGTCTCTGTTTTTGGTTGCCAAGCAAGCTAGGTGTTGAGGCAAGTGAAAGTTCATCGATCTATGTTTTGCTTGCTGTAATTATCTGGTGAAGTGCTGGTAGATGAGAGAAAATGCAGAATTTGGAACTGCATGTTGATTTTAGATGAATGAGATGAAGCTGAACTAAGAAACTGAGCAAAAACAGAGTATGTTCTATGGATTTCGGTTTTTGAATTGAAATAAGAACTCAAGGATCTAGCTATGGTGGATTTTGGAAGTGAAGAGGCTGTAAGATGGTGTAATACATTTGTAAATGCTTGGCCGTGGACGTTGAATGCCGAGATTCAAGGATAGGAATATTTCTCTTTAGGTTAGTAAACTGTTTTTGCAATAACAGTATGACCTCTGGTGATTTCTCGATTTTTCTGAAATTGTCTAGCCAAAATTTGACTTCGAATCCTTAATGAAAGTTGGAGAGAACATCTGTAAGAGTAACATATCAAAACTTTAGCATAAATTGACAAGATTTTGTCGACGAAATGATTTTTATACGGAAATGTTAAATCTGGAAATTTTACAGAACGTTAGTAAGGAATACCGGAATTTTTACTCTCTATACATAAAAAATTTGACCTGGTATTCTTCATGAAACTTTTTCCTAGGGTCTCATTGATAACATGTCAAAATTCACAATTTTTCGAGCTCATTTAGTATTTATTTTGAAATTTTTACCAGAAATGTGCATGGTAAAATCGGGCTGCTCTATTTTCGAATTTTCACAAAATGTCCCAAAGGTGAATATGTTTGAAATGGTTATGTGATATGATGGTACTGGTTGTGGATATTTGTGCAATTTTGAGATTGGATAGTGAATGCATGAAATGGATTGTTCTTGGCATTTGAAAGTATTATGGTAAATCTAAGATGTTAATGTTGCCGTTGGACCCTCGGGTCAACGATGCCCCAGAGTCGGGATGCCCAGGGTTCGAATGAGTCGATGCCCTTTGGATGCCTGGTTGTATTATGAATACATGCCCAGGTTTTCCCGGGAGTGTTAGGATGCCCGGTTGTATTATGATACATGCCCAGAGGGTGAGGGGTTGTATGATGATGCATGCCCGGAGGTTAGGGGTAAACATGTCTATGGTCCCCAGTGATTCCTCGCGATGCCAGGTGAGGTACAAGATGCCTAGAGGTTCGAATGAGTCGATGCCCTTTGGATGCCCGTTTGTATTTTGAATACATGTCCGGAGGTTTCCACGACGCTAGGTTGGGTGCGGAATCCCAGAAGGATGCAAACATTGGTCCTCTGGGGGATGAAACCTTTTGAATGATAAAACGGACGATTATATTAAGTGTGAGTGTGGTCTGGTTATGGGACTAAATTGTATGGCATGGAATGGACGTGTCATTCCAGTTTGGCCCCATGATCTGGACTTGTGTGGCTGGACACGATGCATCTTATTGGTTGGAAATGCACTAATCATTGCATCGAAGAGTATATGGTTTGGATGCATACTCATTCATGGATTGCCTATTTTGTCTACCATACTTGAATCTGGATATTAATAATAATGCTTGATACAGCTTGATGAATCTTTTACTGCTGAGTGATTGTACTCACCCCGTTTGAGGTCTAACATTTTAGACTAGACAAGATACCTCTGTCGCCACTGCCACCAGTAGATGGACCGAGTGGTTGGATATGGCCGCGGGAGGAGGACAACAGAGGAAGGAACTTTTGGACGCTGACACTGATCGATGAACTTTAAGTATATGACTGTTGGAAGAGATGTCGGTCATCTTTTGAAATATAGCCGAGTATAGAAAGCCTTGGCATTTTGATGTACCGACTAATGATGTCCATCAAGTTATGTAAATAAAAGTGTACGGCTTTAACTTATATAAAATGTTTAGTTGGTGGGCATTGTTTTCTGAGTATAGGGAAGGGAGTTGTTGGATACGCTTACACTATATAAACTGCGCAGGGACCGATTGAGTGATATATTGTCAGGACAAGAGAAATGTAAGCACATTATGGCAACCCCAACGGATCGGGGGCCATTCGAGGGGTGCCACAATTTATATTTATACTTTTTTATATTTTTTAGTAGACTTATTTTGAATACAATTTTTATTATTGTACTATAAAAATCAATTTTTTAATCAATTTTATGTGCTTAGGAAAATTAATTTTATAGCTTCTTTATCTACCACATATCAATCCGTGCCTTTAGAAAGTATAAATATTTTTCTACAAAGATATAAAATATTGCCATTCAAATCTCTCTCTTTTTTTTTTCCTCTCTTGTATGGCATCTCATATTAATGAATGGTAATGATTAAAAAATGTGCAAATAGACATGCGTAGTACACATTCAAGGAGAAAATGCACATAGAATAGACAATGGCATTTGTTTTTTTTATTTGCATTTCAGGAACATAGAAGCATTTGTTATATCATTGTGAAAGCTACATACAAATTGTGATGGCTTTTCTATAAAGAATCTAATCTTCCGGTTGGCATTAAATAATTCTCATCCTTTGCTTAACATGTATGTGACAAGTCATTGTGAGATAACATTTTTGGGATAATTGCTTCCTTCTTTTGGGAATTGATAATTTGAGCCTTATTAGAAAACAAGCAACTTGTATTCCATTATATTTGTTTGGATGTTTGGTAAAGAAGACTGATCCAGTTATCCTATAAAGACCACGCTGAAAACATGCTTTTCATATATTAAAAGTTGATTTTAAGAGAAAAGAACTAGGTTTTTTGGAAATTCATCTTTTTGACAAAATGAACTTTTTTATGGAAGTAATGTTGAACCAATATATATATATATATATATATATATATATATAATACCTTTAATATACATAGGAAATCTACAATAAGTAGAAACTAAACATGTGAAATTCTTAATTATAGTAAGCAGAGTTGATATAAAAAAAACTAAAAAATAAGGAAAGTAGAAAAAAAAAGAGGTTAATACTTTGAAAAATCCTAAACCGATACACGCGTGATAAATTTACTTAAAATTAATTTTTTGATCATGAACAATTCAAAATTGATATATTTGTGACAAATTTACCCCAAATGACCATAAAAAATGATCATAAAAAATCATAACCTGATACATTTGTGATAAATATACCATCTGTTAAATTAGATTAATACCACAAAAAATCACAAGAATTCATAAACTAGTACACTAGTTAACTGTCATGTGTAATCCAATTTAGCTTATAATAGTAAAATTTAACAAAAATAAACATAGGGTAAATTTCTCACAAATGTACTAGTTTGGGATTTTTTGTGGCCAAAAAATTAGTTTGGGATAACTTTGTCATAAGTGTACTAATTTGGAGCTTTTTAGCGTATTAATCCCAAAAAAAAAATGGAAACTTGTTTTACAAAACTTTCATATCAATCACGTATTTTCATAGTGTTCTCTCATATGTGGAGGATACATAATTTCATGAATCCAACATGACATTTTCAAGTAGAAAAATCTAAAAGCACAACATTTTTCTTTTCATATATTCAATAGGAATGAAATCTAAAAACATTATCACAAATTAAATTGGCCTTAATTGCTACTTCCACATCGATTGCACCATCAAATGGCATTGAATCGGAACGTTTTCTGAGTGCTTTCTTTTATTCTAGTGAAACAACAATAAAGGAAAAAGAAAAAATAGAAAAATAGAATTTTTCCTGAGGGTTAATACCACAAAAAATCCCAAATTAGTATATCTATAACAAATTTAATTTAAACTTAGTTTTTAGTCATCAAAAACTCTAAACTGATATAAATGCGATAAATTTACTCAAAATTAATTTTTGATTCGTCAAAAACCCAAAACTAGTATATTTATGACAATCATGGACTTGTCATGTCCATTGAGTTATTGCCATGTATCATCCAGTTCAGCAATTTCACCGCAAAAGTTAATAGAAGCTAATGGAGATTGAATATGTTATGAGTGTACCAGTTTGAGATTTTTTATGATCCAAAAATTAGTTTCTAGTCATAAGTATGTCAATTTTGGATTTTTGGTGACTTAGAAATTAATTTGGGATAACTTTGTCATAGATATACTAGCTTATAGTTTCTTAAGGTATTAACCATTTTCCTAAAGTTGTTATTTGGCCAACAAAGCATAAGATTTTATGCAGTACATCAATTGTGGAACATATTATTTTCATTTTCCCCATGCAAACATCATATCACATTATCGAGTTCTCTACTGGACAAATCAATTTAACAATACTTCATAAGCTACATTGCAAAACGAACCAACCTCAATTAACTATGTAATTTCAATGAGTCTCATGTATATGTATATAAATATTTTTTGCACTAGTAGCAATTTCACTTTTTTGCATTGGATATCCCTCAACATGGGTGTAGAGCCTCAAGCCATTTTTTTTGGGAGAAGGACTGTGACATCCTAATTTTTCCACTTCTGTTTTCAATTGAATGAATCGGGCCTTTCATTGACGCGCTTATAGTGTTATTCTCTGAGCTGATCACTCATAAGATAACTAGACTATATGAGGAAGCCATTAAGGAATTTTAATGCAATAGACTTGAGAATTCGATCAAGAATCGACTGCTCGACCGTGCTAATCTGCAAGGTTCATTATAGCACATTCAAAATCAATCAGAGACCGGAGATAGGTTGATTCGATAGAGGTATGTGATTAGTGTGTGGGTGTGTCAATCTAATTGCAAAATTTCTGTCGAACGGCACTAGATCAATTTTTCTGTCATTTCATACCCTGTTTCCGTATTTGAAACCTCGAGATTTTCACAACAACCAAGAGTCGCCAATGTGTTGAAGATGCACAATGTGGCTCGAAAATAATCGACCACGGGTCAATTGTACTAAAAATTCCTAAAAGCTACCCGGTAGGTTGGTCACGCTAAAATCGCGATAGATTGAAATTAACCGCGAATTTGAACATGATTTCAGAAATTGAAAGTTCTGTCATGTCACAATTCATTTGGAATGTCGACTCATCCTCTGAAGATTTTTCGGCAAGTCCGGGATTTTTTTGGAAAATCAATTCGGATGATTCAGAAAAGAACGGAAATTCGGATGGGCCAAATTGAATGGACTTTTGGCCTCCTTATCGAGGTATTTGGTGAAGAGAACTTGCAGAAATTGTGTGGGCTTCCTCCTTAGCAAAATTGGACATCAAATTGGGGAATTGAGGGGAGAAATTGAAGTTCTATTAGGGAAATTTAGAGGCTGGCTTGTTGGTTGCAATTTTAGCATCAAAATGGTTAATTGTGGGATTTAATTTGCAAGAAAGTAATAGGGGGACCAAGCATTTAATTAAGTGGATAATTGTGTTGATTCCTCCCCTTTTTCTTCAGCTTCTCGGGCAAGCTAAGCCAGCTGCCCCTCCCGTCACTGTCCCCCTCCTTTAGCTTCTCTTCTCTTTTCTTCGATGCCGACTCCATCTGTTTCTGCTTTACTTTTGTTTTCTTTCCTTCGAAGCTCCTTCCCATTCCCACGCTACTGCCCCACCTTCCTTGTGTCTTCTCTTTTAGCTCAGCTCAGTCCCCACATGTCTCTGCCTCAAGACCGAAGCAGTCCATCTCCACTTCCTCTCTCTCTCTGCCGCCTCACCCAACCCCTCCTTGTGTCTTCATTCAACTCAGTTAACCACTCCAGCAGTGAAGCCCGAAGTTGACTCCCCTTCACGCTAGTGACGCCACCAGCCTGCTTCCTTTCATCCTGGTGTTGTTCCCCATCTTTTCTTTGGTTTGTTGCGGCATCATCATCCGTAGTCGCTTCATCCCACCGTCAGCCCCACGATTTCTTCACGCTAGCAGCTGCCGAGTCAACCAGCGAAGCCCCTTGTTTGACTGCTAATCTTCGACGTTCTAGACCACTTGAAGCCTCACTGCAGCCCACTAAATTTTCCAGCCCAGCAGCCCGCATCTTCAGTCCCGAGCGGCCAAGCCAAGCCCGCGACCAGCTCTTGAGCAGAATTGGTTTGCGGGGCCATTTTCAGCTTGGTCCAAGCCCCCGTTGGCGCTGCCACAAGCTTAAGTCTCGGCCATCGTCGGGCCGCTGTCGCCGTGAATCGGTTTCGTGCTAAACCGGTGAGTTTGCGTTCTAATCCTTAATAGGCTAATGACACTTAGAAGTGGCTTAATTGGCTAATTAGTGGGTTAGTCAAGTTAATTAATCTTAGGATGATTTAGTTAGAGTAAGTAGTTAGTTAGTTAGTTAGTTAGTTTAACTAGAATAGTTAGGTGGATTTAGTTAGGAATTAGTTGGACTATATAGTTAGTGTAGCTAGATTTAAAAAGATAGAATGGTTAGATTTATTTGTTAGTTTGAGAAATTAGCCCGGTTAGTTTAGGTTGATTTAATTAAGTGCTTTAATTTATTTATTTTGTAATTTATTTAATTTTCGGTAATTTATTTAATTATTAATTATTTTCCGGAGATTAGACCGGGATAGTCAGTGACCGAAATTTTGTGTTGATTGCAATGGTGTGGTGAATTTCTGCAATTGAGTGTTGATTGGAGTTTTGGTAATTTATTCCAAAATTTCTGAATTTCGATATTTATTCAGAAAATCCCGAGTGTTAGATTTTAACACCGAAAATGGTTTATATACTATATAAAACAATGGGATTTTAAATTGGAAGATATCACTTTTTCTAGGTCGAGTTGACCATGTACCTACACATGACTATTTTCACCGGGTGTTTTTAATACGAAGAAAATAGGTCAGGCTCACCATTTTAATTGAGGCATTTGAGTGCAATGCACGGTGTCCTGGGCTAAGATTGAATGGTTGTGTGTTGGTTAAGAGAACCAGTCCCGGGTTGTTAAGCTGGACGTTACCCCTATATGGGATGCCCCTGGACAACGGAAGCCGATCGTAGTAGATTCTGGACCTATGCTCCTTCGGGAAAGCCGTCTACTAGAGATGTTGCCATGCTCAATAGGGTGAGATGACGCCTGGCTATGCTAGAAGACTGCCGAACAAAGAGTAGACCATGCTATAAGCCGAGATTAAAACTAGGAACGCATGATTAATTGAGTTGAATGCGTCGGATTATGAGACAAAATTGTGTGGCACGGTATAGGACGTGTCATAATGATTTGGCCCTATATTCAGGACCCCTGTGCTTATTTGAAATTTGAGTGTGGTGTTCCAATTAATTGAGCTTAGTTGTTGCTCATGCTTTCATGTTGTCTATGATATGAATTGTGCTGACCTGCAGGAAGGATTTGAGACGAAGTAAGTCTTTATGGTTATGTGGTTGTGTGGTTAGGACGCCTCTAGGTGTATTACCCTCCTAATCGGGGTTTAGAGCATGAACTCGCTGAGATTTATATCTCACCCCGTCGTGGGCTTTAACTTTTCAGGATCGTAGGGTGGAGGACCTGGAGTCGAGTTGAGGTGATCTGAGGTGTAGGTCAGATAAGACAGCTCCTTTTTGAGTTAGCCTTTTGAAGTCTTTTGGTTGTAGACTTTTGTACATGACTTAGTATGTTTATAAAAGCATGTTTTGTTAGTGCATATGTTGCCCTGCTTTTCTATCCCAAGATGGTTACTGTCAGGGGATTTGTTATTCGCTTCCGCATGTGTAATAAAATAAAAAGGGTCAGCGACTCGTCCTAAGAAGTCGCATATTTTAATCGACCACCAAGAGATGAGCACACACTCGAGGATCGGGACGTGATAAGGACACTAGAAGCAGAAGTGCCATAAGTTATGTATGACATTCACTTTAGTGCCAAAAGTCTTTGTTGGATTATTTAAGTGCCAATTTTTTTGAAAAACGATATTTTCAATGCTAACTCCAATCTATTTGGCCGGAATTTCCATGTGGCTTTTCTTTGTTAATATCTTTGGTTGACATGGCTTGCTAGAGGTCTAAATTAGCCAAAAAAGAAAAACACAAAACAATGTCGTTTAACTAGTTTCATCTACATGTACAATCCAAAAGAACATTGTTCAAAAGAAAAATGGGACAAAATTTTGTGCTAAACGAAATTGTTCATCTCTCTCTCTCTCTCTCTCTCTCCCCTCCATTTTTGAATTTGAGCTTTGCAACATCACATGAAGGAAAGCAGGGATTGGGCTTGGAGGCACCGCTAGAGGAGAAGGATTGGTGGTGAGATTTGGCCTCAAGCTTGTGATTCTCTTGCTCACAAAGCTTCTAGATTTGCTTCTAAAATCAAGTCTAAAGCTTAGTTAAAACGTCTAGCATGTGTTCAACTATTTGCTTGAAAGAGCTGACAAAGTTATTTTCATGAAATCAATGTTCCGATTTAGGATTGATTCCTGATTTCTTCCTTGATAGCTAAAACAATGTTTAAATCTATGATTCTCCATGGTTTTGTGGCATTTCCTTCGATTCTCGATGTTGGACGTGGATGAGCACCTATGCCAGAGTCCCTACCCATTTTTTGGTGATGCCCATTGTTTAAGGTAGTTATTGTTAGATCCTTATTAGCCAGCAAAAATGTTTTGGAGGCAGTGGTCTGGTGATTGGCCGCAACAAAGGTGAGTTAAAGAATGTTGTCAGCGTATGGGAAGAAGAAAACACAAAAGTAGTGAGGGAGAGGAGGAGAAAGAGAAAATGAAAGAAAAATATAGAAAAAGAAAAACTGACGTGGAGGAAGAGGATATATACACATGGAAAAGCCACATGGACTAGTTTTTCCTTTAAAAATGCCAACTCATATTAAAATTTTAATTAAAAAAGCCACGTATTAATTTTGTCTAGAATTTCTTGCCGTTGGCACTTAATTGATAATTTTTTCTCCGATTTAGCACTTAAATGATCCAACGAAAATTTTTGACACTAAAATCGGCATTGTACACAAGTTATGGCACTTTTAGTGTTTTTCTCCTCCATCTTTTTTTTTTTGCTCCGACTTTCAACCGACATCATCAATTTAACTTTACACTATCCCGTTTTATCATCTAAATTTGGAGTTTGGGTTATTGCTCCCTGAAAGGGCTAGTAATAACATCTATAGGTGGGTGAATAGGTGTGAAGAAAAAAAATTGTGAAACAAAGTAAAATGTTTTGCTATTGAAATTAAGTCTTAGCAAACTTAAACAAGTTCAGACTATAGCAATTAAATTAGGAACAAATAAAGGAGTTCAGGGAAGAGAATAAGAACACGAAAATTATAGTGGTTCAACTTAGATCAAGCCTACGTCCACTCTCCTATGCTGACAGCCTACTGGCTGGATTCCACTAAGAAACAAAAGAGATTTTGCAGCCTTGTGTCTCAACTTCATGGTGAAGAGTCTCTACTACTCTTTCATGAAATCTCACAAAAATTCGCTCTCTCTTTTGAATACAATTTTGAGCTCAGGTATGAAATAACAAGGAACTAGGAAGCTTCAGATTTTGGAATTTTTCTTTCATGCACTTATTGAATGATTAGAGACGTTTCCTTTAAATACTCCTTCATGCCTACTCGACCATTAGCATTTTCCAAAGGAATTCTTCCAATCAACCCGTTAGATAGAATCGATCAAGGAAAATCTCGAGCCGTTTGAAAATTATGATGAAAGTCCATCAATCATGTTCGTCCATACAGTCAGAATATTGGTTTTCATAAGTAGATACTTTCCGAGTTTACTTGCTTTCCAAAAAATTGAGTATCGAGATTGATTTCGATAAAAATATCCAATTGTGTAGGTGATATATCCAACCATAAGGCAATCCATAAGCAATACGAATCGAACTGTTGAAAGAATAAAGATAAACTCGCGTCTGGATAAATCTTCATTCTTCAGTAGCGTTCAATCTAGAGTCTGTCAGAGTGGGTAGACTTTGACACTAAAGTCAAGTAGTCATCAGACTTTGACACGAAAGTCTGGTAGTCTTCAGAATAGACTTTGGATAAGTTTTGTCAACTTCAAAACCTTAAGGGAGTTTTCTCAATAGTCTCCCCCTTTTGATGATGACAAAACTTTCCTGATTAATGAATTTTTTACCTGCAAAACAACTCTAAAGTAATACATGATATCTTATAAAACACATTGGTTAAAGATCTGGATAGCATCGATTCTGCAACCATAGAAAACATGTTAATCTTGAAAATAAGACAAACATCAAGACTTAAACAACTATCTATCCATAATCATATGCCTGCAAAAGTCAAATAGCAAAACAAAAGAACAAAAGTTCAAAATACCAAAGAACAAAAGTTCAAGTCAAAAGTTAGGGTCGATCTGCACACTTTCTCCCCCTTTTTGTCAACAACAAAAAGTGGAGAATATCAAAAATAGAGAAGAGATTGAATGAAATCAGTTTTGTCTAGGAATTCGAACCAGCTGGAAATCTCCCATCGACTTAACAGTCTCCTTCAGCTTCTACATAGTCTCCTTCAGCTTTTCAACTTCTTCTGCCCTGGCAGTCTCTTTTACTTGCTGTTGAAGAGCTTGAACTAGAAGGTTTAGAGTCTATATCTTCTCGTGTAAAGATTCTGAAGTAGCCTTAAATGCTAAGTGAAGCCTTCGGATCTCAAAATCCATGCCATACTGCTGTGCTTTCAACTCCAAGAGGAGCTCCAAATAGCCTTTGAAAGCCTGTTGTTGGTTCAATTGGTGCATCAGCTGATCAAATTAAGCTTGTCAATTGTTGAGAATTGATGGTGTGGCACCCCAAACCACCTAAGGTCGCCACAGGTTCCTATCGCTCCACCTAGTGAACACTAATTACATCTCTTAGAAGAAGCATCGTAGTTCATAGGCATTTTTTTCTTTTTTTGAAAATGGTCCCAGCGCAACTTATTAGCAGAAGCATAATTGAATATCACCATCTCTCCCTCCAACAATCATGATACAATGCACACCACTAAGCATCATAGGAAAAGATAAAGCTGATCCACTTTTATTTACATATATTCATGATGGATTTTTCTCGTGTCGATACAACAAAAGAAAAGCCAAGATTTTTAGCTACACTTGGCCACATCCAAAAAGGATATCTCAACCCCTATAACGATCACGTGTCATCCTCCATCTATCAGTGTCGGCTACCCCCAAAAAGAAACATCAGCTCTCTACCCCTCACGAGGCCATCACACCCATCCTGGCGCGTCAGGCGGTGGTGGTGGCAACATCCCCCTAAACACTCCATCTCGGCGGACGTGGACCGACAGAAACTCCTGTATGACTGGGTCCGCAGCCAGGCCCACATCGTACATGACCAGCACTCGAATTCGCACAAACGTCAGACCAGGGATAGTAACGCAGTCGATCTCCGAACACTTTACCTCCACGTCAGATGGGAGGCCATAGAAGGTGCCCCGCGTGACAGTAGGGAGCGGCATCTTTCTAATCTGAAATGTTGGTCCCTGAAGGGGTGAGTACAGCCACTCAGCAGGTAAAAGATCCAATAAACCACTCAATGCATCACACAATACAATCATAACAATCATAGCATAGTACATGTCAGCCATGCATATGTCATCATACCATATGTACATACATCCTCATGTACTCATCACCATCATCTCATACATATACCATGCCATAGGTGCACACACAACCATGCACTCATCATCATCATGTCATACATGTACCATCGTGCCATAGGTGCACACACAACCATGCACTCATCATCATCATGTCATACATGTACCATCATGCCATAGGTGCACACACAACCATGCACTCATCATCATCATATCATATAGCCATGCATATGTCACCATATCATATATGCATGATTCAATTTCCACTTTTATCTTTCAATTTGATCACCACGTCTTTCTTTCCCGGGATCAGTAATTGCATCCCACACTTTATCACTCGCACCCCAACCTGGCATCACGAGAAACCTCCGACACACACCACTGGGCATCCGGCACCCCCACATTCCGGGCATCTCACATCCCAACTAGCATCACGAGGCATTCCCCGGGCATAAACCTCCGAGGCTTCCGGCACCCAACCATTCCGGGCATCTCGAAACTCCCGAGGACATCTGAGCATGTATCACGATACAATCGGGCATCCAACACCCCCCATCCCGGGCATCCTAACACTCCCAGGGCATTATCGACCCCCCTCCAACAGTTTCCTCATTCATCATAATTCATGTTCACCAATTTATGCCTCACAAACAACATGACACATGATGTAATGGCAACAAGTCAAATTCAGCATTTGATTCTATATGTAATGCCAAATATCATCACATGCTCAGCAAGATTCAATCACCTCAACCAATATAATTAATAGGGCTCATCCAAAACTGAATAATCATAAATTTCAGCATTTGAAATTCGCACAATCCAGCTTGCACAGTTTTAGAAAATATTTCCATTAAATACACAAATGGTCTTTAAAATTTATGAAATTCGAATATGTGATAGTCAAGACATAATGGTAGATATTTTATGAAGGACACTTTACCAAAATACCCTCATAAAATTTGATATAGATCACGCATCACAGCATTTCTATTCTATCAATACAGCTTGCACAGTTTTTGAAACATTTTTGGTTAAATAGGCAATTGAACTTCCAAAATTATGAAATTTGAATATGTTGCAGAGAAGACATCCATAAAGATACTTCGTGAAGAACACTTTGCCGAAATGGCTTCATATAAAAAGATATGACCCATGCATTGAAGCTGACTAAACCCGTACGCGTCAGATTACTCGGTTTTTGAAATATTTCCGATTTAATACTCTAATGACCTTCAAAAATTATGAAATTTAAATATGTGGTATTCAAGACACTAAATTATATTTTTCATGAAGACATCGACATCAGATTCGTCCTAGAAAAATCAATTATGGACGGTTGAAGCCCCTGTTACTAGCACCGAATATTCCAGGTTTAGCCTTCTCCGAAAAATCACGATTTCACCTACTTATCTTCCATCTTTTCATCTGAATTTTTTATATGTTTTGAATCATGAGGTTTAATACAACTTTCATTAAGGGATCAAGGTATGATTTTCAAAGGAAAGTCACTTTATAGTCCACGAAGTCACTGGAGACAATATTTCCAGATCTAACGTCTTCAAAATAAAAATCGTTTCACTAGGCTATACTTGTTCGTTTTCCCTCAAATTTTATTATGTTAGTCTTCAAGATGTTATCTACAACTTTCGTGAAGAGGTCAAATTGAAATCTTCAGTAAAAAGTTACATGCAACACACAAAATCACCAAGAGGTCAACAAAACAGCTTCAGATCTAACATTTTCGTAGAGGGAGGGTTTCACCCCCACAAAACTCAGCCATTTTGTCTCAATTTTTAGTATGTTATACTTTAAGATGTTTTCTACAACTTTCATGAAGAATTTGAAGCCAAAATCCGACTCAAACATCGCATGCAAGCCACTACAACATTCTGGGAAGACGGTTTACTCGAGCACAGCTTACTACTTCAAAACAACACACTCAAAACTTCGGTTTTTCACACCCTAGACATCCGAAATTCATCACCATTCAAACACACATGCTAGATACAACATGCAAGAGCTAAATAAGAATCCCAACTTGCCTCTATACAGAGCAAACAACAAGCACACGGATGGCGATGAGCAACGGACACACGGCAGACGGTCAACGGACAGCTCCCTTCCTTTCCTCTCTTCCTCCTTTCTCTCTCGATTTCTCTCACTCTCTCGACAACTTTCTCTCTCTCCCTCTCTCAAAACCGGTCACCTTGTCTTTTATTTCCTCTTCATCATCAACCGGTTCCCTCAATTTTCCTCTCCTCAATGATGAACAATCATTGCTTTTGCATGAAGGACACTTGGACAAAAGGGAATTAACACTTGGCAAAATCTTCATGCAAAGGAGTGGGCCTCTCATGGGCCGGTTCCTCCTTGGTCGACAGCCCAATGGGGCTCCATTCGGTCGGGCTTGAGGCCAGTCATGGGCCGGCGGTTCCTCCTCCTCCTTTGGGCTTCGCTGCTAGGCCCAAATGGCCAAAGGGTGGGGCTTCTTGTGGGCTGGTCTTAAGCTAATACTTTGGCCCACATCTCATCCTAATAATCCTCCTTAAACCTTAATTTTATAAACACCTAATTGAAATTTATAACTCACAAGACTTTGTGACCTATCTTAATACATTCCAACCCATAATCCTTCATGGCCAAAAATAGAAATTTTATCAAATAATTATTCACCATAGGCTTGGCCAAAGTCTTAATATAAGACATGAATTAGAATACCCCTAAAGATTAGCAAGGAATTCTAGGATGCCACAGATGGTACATCCGCTTGTCAAACACCGTGAGAGGATTCCTCGGGTTTAGGAAGATTAGAGGCATAGAGATCCTCTGATATGACTAGAGGTCTACTAATATCATCACTTTCGAATGGACGAGAAGAGGTACCAGTTTCCTCTCAAACTCTCCTTGTCTTTGTGATTGGAGGTGAAGAAACAAGTTCTTCTTCTTTGTCTTTCTCTTTTTCAGCGCCGAAGTGATGTTGTAACGAGCTGTGACGTCCCAGGGCGTCACGTACTAAGCGCAAGCGGAATTATAGTTTTTATTATTATTATCTTCCTAACTAATAATCTCCTTTAAATAACATATAGTATTTACCATTGAAGGTTAGCATGTATAACATGGATTATTTAAATTCCTAAATTTATATTATAAGGTTATCCTGCAATGCACATAGACAATATCATAAAAGGCTTCCTTTCATTTTATCATCATCGGGGCATACAAAATTATCGACCTGGACTCATTCCATGTTCTTCGCCTATATATTTACATCATATACAAAACAAAAGTAAGGCGCAACAAAAGCCAGGGATATGGGTGAGGTTATCTACTCCACGAGTTCCCACACTAGCCCGAATCTAACAAAAAACAAAAGTTAGTCAGCCTCTACACGATCCAAGGCGTCTAGGCGCCGTCCATCCCAGCTCTAGGTCCTCCTGCTCCAAAGGATAAAGGTCAGAATATCTCCCCTTCATGGTTGATAAACCATGCAACGAACATCATCGGTAATAACTAAGCTCTACCGTCATCCAGCCATAAAGTCGCCTTATACTTGGAGAAAACCATGTCAATGTCGGGATCATACACGTCATGAAGAGAAACATCAAGACGCACTACTGCCCCATATCGAGCTATTGGCGGTACATCCATGCTATCAATCTGAAAATGTAAGGTATGAGCAAACAACCTTGCCTAGTAAAGAATGATAAAACTCTAACTTAAACAATCCATAGCCATCAAAGTTACAAGTGAATCATCAAACAATTTAGGATGCTAAAGGAAGTATGTCACCAGCATAAACAATTGGATAATAACACAATATGTACATAATCACCTTATGAGCATCCTTTCTATGCTTACCTTTCTCAAACTCAATCTCATATCAAGATGTAACGCAACAATAATAAATGAACTCACTCGCCAAATAGAGTTATATTTAGTGTGCATAAAATCCACCCTCGAATCAGTCACAACCGGGACTCTACCGGCCTGATCGAGTCACTTCCGGAAAGTATGTTATCCGGACTTCCACAATACCTCTAATTGTGGGCATCTCACTCTGAGGCATCCCGGCATCACACAACTGAGGTCCTCCCAAGACCACACAGCAAGGGGCATCTCACTCCGAGGCATCTCAGTATCACACAACCGAGGCATCCTTGATCACACACAAGGGCATCTCACTCCGAGGCATCTCAGTATCACACAACCGAGGCATCCTTGATCACACACAAGGGCATCTCACTCCGAGGCATCTCAGTATCACACAACCGAGGCATCCTTGATCACACACAAGGGCATCTCACTCCGAGGCATCTCAGTATCTATCTACCGAGGCATCCAAGACCACGCAGCAAGGGCATCCCAAACTTCCGGGGGCATCACCGGTATCTCAGTACCGATGAGTTCATTCATCTTAAGCACACGTTTCACACAACCACACCTTTGCTTAATGCATTTATCGTACGCAAAAGAAAAGACTTTAAAGTATCTATCTAACTCTCATGAACCTAGCACACGTGTGTGTCCAAATTATAAGATAAAACCCATTACGTCATGTCCCATTCCATGGCGAATAGATATTTATCCCATAATCAAGCACTATGCACCGCACTCATTGCACACACATGATTCTATATGCACTTATATCTCAAATAATATATGAGACTTACTCTTATATGACTAACATCTATTATGAGGTTTATTAGACTCTACGTGCATCACAAAAGCCTAATATAAAAGACACAACCTCTAATATATGTTCTCGGGTCCAGACAGTTTACTAACTAAATGTACAGTTTCGGTTTCGGACATAGAAGATATATTAATTCTTGTTGAAATATTACCAAATTTTAGTATGTTATATTTAAGACATAGAATAACAATTCTCGTGAAGAAACTTAAGTCTAATTCTCACTGTACTAAGAGTAACAAGTGCCATAATCTTTACTAGTACCCTGTACCGACGTCCAGATTTCGTATTTACAAAGAAAATTTTTTCACTAACCAAATATTATCGATTTAATCTAAAATGTTTACAAGTCATTCCTCAAAATGTGTTCTACAATTTTCATTAAGGATTCGAAGTCCAAATCTAACTAGGTAAATACAGAAAATTCGTGTAATCAGTAAAGGTCAAACCGTTTCTCACAAAACAGTTTACTGGTTTTACTATGTTCACTTCCATCTCTACGTTTTTACATATTCATATGGTTATAGCTACATGTATAAATTGATCTTATAGACATTCTATCATGTAGAATGGTTTCTTTCTTATTTCTATTAACATACATAAAGAAAATTAAACACAAACAGAAGACTCCATAACTGCTTTCACTTAGAACAGAATAGATACACAAATTTTCTCACTTCTAACTCAACGAAACAACTTATCTATCCACAAATCTCTTCTAAAATACTCCAATGCTTACTCACAGCAACTCAAAGCAACTTCAGCATATCTTTCTCTAACAAATGATCAATTCCACAGCTCGGCTCGAAGTGTTGTTGCATCCGTAAGCCACTTATCACGATTTCTACCAAAACAACACACTCGGCATCCATTTCATCACTTCGCTCAACAAAACAACATACTCACACAAGGATTTTGAGACATGCAGTCCTCAAAAACAACATGTAATGGCTTCTAACTCTAATCTAACACTTACTCAGCTTAAATCAATCACAAAACAGCAACTACAAACTATATCCATCACTGTTTGGTTAGATCCTCAAGCTCCCTTGATGAAACAATGGATAACTTTCAATTTAGAGTTAGATCTTTCCTTACCTTGCTTCAGCTACTAAACAACACAGAGATGCTTCAAGATCAACACTCAAAATCAGCATGCAAGAAGGAGAAATCACAGGTTTACTTCTGGTTTGCTTCTGGTTCTACCGCTCAGCCGAGAGAAAAGAAAGAAGAAGATGAAGATGGGTTGTTCGGTTTTATATGGAGAGACAGAGTACAAAGCTTAAGGGGGAAAATAGGCTACAAGCTAATCCCTAGGCTAGTGTAATGATTAAATTTGGCTAATGATTATGCTTCCTTGGAGTTGCCATCTTCGGTTCTATGGATTTGAAAAGAAACCATGGGTGTTGATGAGAGAATCGAGAGAGAGAAAGATGTTGTCGCTTTCATGCATGAAGATTTTCGCCATCTGTCGATCGTCGCTAATTAACAGTTTATCGATATCATTAGTTAGTTCGTTAGTTTCTAATATTTTCATCTGATTGCCTTTTGTTTCTACTTAATCCCAATTATACAAAGTCATAACATAGATATAACATATCGACTAGTCAACGTTAGTCTATAAAGAATTCATCACAAAAAGAATGCTAAAGTTATAAGTAATTTACTAATCAAATCACCTTAACTATAATCTATTAATCTTAATTGAAAATAAAATCACTCGGGCCTAATTGTCCATTCCCGCCCAACAGGCTCAATCTTAATGATCCGGCCCACTAAACTTATAAATCTAATAATTCCGAACCTTGGCCCGCTTCAAGTCAATTCTAAGCCTACCTTTCCCATTTGAATCTACAAGCCCGGTTCTAAAGTAATTGTGTGGCCCACTTACTCTCAAGCCCACACGTTCCTCAAAGTCCATTGGGTTCACTTTCCGGCCTGTTCTACATAAATCTAAGTTTCTAATGATCTAATTTTGCTAATGACGGTCGATGAAATTTGGGATGTCACGGATGTTCTATTTCTATTTGAGCTCTTACCTCTTCACTTCTTGTCTTCTCCGAATCCTCGAACAAGGATATTCCAAATGTTGGTTCAAAAGAGTCATCATGGCCCTCTTGTTCTCCTGCTTTTCTTCCTGCTTCATCTTCTTCTCTTCCGTCTTCTTCTTCTCTTCTTTCTTCCTCTCTTTCTGCTATTTCTCTTTCTTCTTCCTTTTTTTTTCCTCTACTCCATCTCTCTCTTTCCTTCCTACTTCTTCTTCCTCTGCTTGTCCTTTCTCTCCTCCTTTTTCTTCCTGCTGCTACTCAAAACTTACAAAACTTTGAAGATTTTTTAAGGAAAAGACAGAGATAGTGAGATCGTCCTCATCCTCTTCATCTTACAAAATGAGAGCTCTTCTTTTCTTTGCAGGTTCATGCATGATCTCTTTGCCCTTCCTTTCCTTTCCAAAAGAGAGTCTTGCTTGGTTTTGCGAGGGATTTTTCCTTCGGATGCTCTAAGGCCTTGGTCAACTCTTTCAGCCTCATTTTGGACACCATCTTCAATCCTATAACCATATGAGCAATGGTTTTAGTGCAAAGATAGGCTGGAAGCTGAATCTAAAAAAGTCTGAACAGTTGGGTGATGAGAGCAGCGTAAGAAAGTTGTCCATTATCCTTCATAACCCTCCTATACATATGCATTAGGATTGTGTGAGGGAGAGAGAACTTCATCCCATTGCTGATTGCAAACATCAGTCTAGCTTCATATCAAGAAACATCTGTCTTTGAAGTCGTTTTTGGCCTGATGCAGTTGATCACAATCTTATGCAACAAAAAGTTCGAGACTGAGAGTCTTGAGTAAGTAATGCCACCTTTAGAGAGTCTGTCCCTGACAAGTAATCTTGTCGCTTGACCAGTAGAGACGTCTATTGGTTGGAATCCACACCTTTCCACACCAATAATATCAACCAAAATGTCAACGTCCACCACAAAGTCTCTGTCACTCACAGTGAATTTGAAATTGTTTTGGTCAAGGAAAGATACATTTAAGTAAAAGAAGGTAGTCAGTCTAGGATAAGCTTCAGCAATCTCAGAGCAAAATTTTTCAAGTTCAAAGAGAGCCAATTTCTCCCTCAAGTTCACTTTTATTGAATCCAAGAAATCAAAATCAACAGATCGAGGGTTCATCACCCTTCTTTTCAGCAGCTGATTGAAAACTCTTTTATGGTCTTTAGAATGAAAGAGATTCGTTCTTTCTCCTGGCATTTCAGCAGCAATGCCCATTCTTGGTTGAAAATTCGAGAACATCTTCTCGTCGTCATCCTTGCTGTCTGGCTTACTAAAAGCACTGAATCTAGGATCGGATGGGAAGTTAAGGAAAGCTTCATCAACAGCTCCATTCTTGGCTATTTCTAACCTTTTCATCACTCGCAAGAACATTGTCTCATTCTTATACCCTCTCTCATTTAGAAAATCATCAATAACACTCATAGGAGTACCACATGGCTTCAAATGAGTGTAAAGTTTATAAATAACCTGGGGTTTCAAGGTTCTGAGCAACTCTGCATCTTCCTCAACTTCCTCTTCCACTGAATCATGAGGAGGATTCTTTGAGGTATCCTTTGAGTGGTGCTGTTGAGACAAGTGCTGAGAAGACGAATACGGGGAGTCCTCTTCGGTCAGGTCAAAGTGAGTCGGTCCTTCTGGCAGGCTTTGGGGTCCTTTGCTCGCGATCCTCGAAGATTTCATTTGGTGAGACATTGTTGTAGTCTTTGGAGGATTTCTTAACCGGTTTGAATGAGGAAATATGAAAACTTGTGGAGAAATTTCGCGAGAAAAAGTCTAAACGAGATTCTGATTCTAGGGTTTGAAGTGTTGTACTCGAGAGAGAAGATCGACGGTTTTTAAGAGATGTAAAACAGGGTATTTGAAGCATCAAAATGTGTCTTTTCGGATCATTTTCAAAAAGAAAAATAAAATAAAGTTCAAATAATTTCTGAAATAATAATTTCTAAAAAATAAATAAGGCAAGTAATGATTGTGATATTCACATATTGAAGTAGAGTTTGTACATTCTGAGTCTGGCCAACTCTAGACTTTAACATATTAGAGAAATGATTTTTAGCTTGCTGCGAATAAATTCAAATAAGCTTTTCTCCAAAGGCTTTGTGACGATGTCCGCCAGCTGATTCTTCGAATCAATAAACTGAATATTAATTTCTCTATTTTGGACGTGATCTCTTATAAAATGATGTCGAATTTCAATATGCTTTGCTCTTGAATGAAGAATTGGATTCTTGGTAAGATTAATAGCGATGGTGTTGTCGCATTTGATCTCAGTGCACGATTCTTCTATTTCAAAATCTCTCAGCTATTGTTTTATCGACACAATTTGAAAACAGCAGCTCTTAAGAGCCACATACTTTGCTTCTATTGTTGATAGAGGCATAGTACTTTGTTTCCTTGAAAACCAATACACTAGCATATTTCCCAGTAGTTGACAGGTGTCAGACGTACTCTTTCTATCAACTCTACAACCTGTTAAATCTACGTCTGGATATCCAAGAAGAGTAAAGTCTCATTCTTTTGGATACCACATACCTAGCTTTGGAGAAGTCGCGATATACTTGATGATGCATTTTACAACACTTAGATGAGATTCCTTTGGATCGGATGGAAATCTAGCACATATGCAAACACTAAACAAAATGTCAGGTCTAGAAGCAGTAAGATAAAGAAGTGAACCAATCATGCTTCTATAAAGCTTCTGGTCTACTTTCTTCTCTCCTTCATCTTTGTCTAGCTTCAAAGAACTTAACATTTGAGTCTCTGTTTTCTTGTAGTTGTCCAATCCAAATTTCTTGATGAGATCTTTTACATACTTCTCTTGATGAATGAAAATGCCTTTCTTCGATTGTTTGACTTGCAATCCCAGAAAGAAAGTTAACTCACCCATCATGCTCATCTCGAATTTATCCTACATAGATCTAGAAAACTTCTTGCAGAGATTTTCATTAGGCGAACTAAAGATAATATCATCAACATAAATTTGTACTAGTAGTGTCTACTTTTCCCTTTTCAAAACCATTTTGGGCTAGAAATTTACTTAACCTTTCATACCACGCTCGAGGTGCTTGCTTTTATTCCATACAAGGCATTTTCCAGTCTGTAGACTGAGTCTAGCTTCCTTGGATCTTCAAATCTTGGTGGTTATTCCACGTAAACTTCTTCTTGAATGAATCCACCGAGGAATGCACTTTTGACATCCATTTGGAATAACCTGAAATTTTTATAGCAAGCAAAAGCAAGTAATAATCTAATTGCTTCTAATCTCATTACTGGTGCATAGGTCTCGTATTAGTTTATCCCTTATTCTTGCGTATATCCTTTGGACACGAGTCTTACTTTCTTCCTGATCACTTTTCCTTTCTCGTCCATCTTGTTCCTAAAAACCCATTTAGTCCCTATAACATATTTACATTTAGGTTTTGGAATTAATTCCTAAACATCGTTGATGCTAAACTATTTGAGCTCCTCTTGCATAGCTTCAATCCAGCTTTAATCAAACAAGGCTTCATCTACACTTTTGGGTTCTATTTCAGAAACAAGTGTTAGAGCATTAAACTCTTCTCTCCTTTTGGATATGGTATGAACTCCTTCATTAATGTTGCCAATGATGAGTTCTTTAGGATGACTAGATTTGTGCTTCCAGTTGCTTGTTGGTTTGGAAGTTTTCTGATCCTTAGCTTCAATTAAATCTCCTAGATCTTCTTGTTGCTGCTCTCCAGAAGTCTGAACCTTTATGGGGGAAGTAGACTTTGTAAAGTCTAAAGCTGGTTCAAACTCTTCAAGTTGAGCTTGATCTTCTTGATTCTGCACAAAATCTTGAAACTTGACGTTCATAGACTCTTCTACGGATTGAGTCTTCTTGTTAAAGACTCTATATGCTTTGCTTGAGGTTGAGTAGTCAAGGAAAATTCCTTCGTCTGACTTTTCTTCAAATTTCCCGGTTCAATCATTTACATTTTTCAAAACAAAACATTTATAGCCAAAGACATGAAAGTAAGAAACATTTGGCTTCTTCCCTTTATATACTTCATAAGGAGTTTTCTCTATAATAGGCCTCAAGAACAATCTGTTGATGATGTAGCAAGCTGTGGAAACTACTTCAGCCAAAAATTGAGAGGAAATTTTGCTCTCAATTAATAGAGTTCTGGCCATCTCTTGTAGAGATCTGTTCTTCCTTTCCATAACCCCATTTTGTTCTGGAGTGTATGGAGAATAAAAGACATGCTAAAAGCCAGATTCATCACAAAACCTCGTAAAGTCTTGATTCTCAAACTCACCTCCATGGTCAGTTTGTATGCTTGAGATAGCATAACCTTTTTCATCTGTACTTTCTTGGCAAACATTGAGAAGTGAGAAAATGCTTCAAACTTATTTGCCAAAAAGTAAACCCAAGTAAAGCAAGAGTAATCATTCATGATTACTAGGCAATACCTTTTTTCACCAATGCTTTGAGTTCTGGTTGGTCCAAATAGGTTCATATGCAGAAGCTGCAAAGCTCGATCGGTAGATACTTGATTTACAGGTTTAAAGAAACTTCTAACCTATTTTCCCAATACGCATGGAGTGCATAATTCAGTTTTTTGATAAGCCAAGTTGGGAAGACCACGAACAAGCTTCTTGGAAGAAATCTTGACAATCTACTTCATGTTAACATGAACAAGCTTTCAATACCAAAGATTTGCTTCATCTTGAATAGATATTAGGCACTGAGAACTTTCTGGGTTTACATCCAGAAGGTAAATGTTGCCATGTTTTCATCTAGTGAAAGATTGAGAGAAGTCTTTACTTGTTCCAGAACAGATGCTTTCTTGGAAGTTTATTCTGAATCCAGTATCGCAAAGCTGACTTATGCTAAGTAGGTTGTAATTCAGACCTTCCACCAAGGAGACATTGTTGATGGTCAGGCTTCCAATCTTCACAGTTCCACATCCAACAATTTTTCCTTTGATGTTTCCTCCAAATGAAACTTTTCCACTATTTATTTGAACAAGCTTTATGAAGCAACTCGAATCTCCTGTCATGTGCCTCGAACAACCACTATCCAAATACAATTTGATCTTCTTTTTTATAATGACCTGTGATCAAGAAAATAACTCAAGCTTTCTGTAGTACCCATGTTTTCTTGGGTCCAGGGGAGTTAATATTGAAAATAGTCTTTTCCCAGTTCTTCTTAATAGGTCTCCAAACCTTATGACATTTCTTCTCGAAATGTTATGAGCTATTACCCTTTGAACATTTGAGATTACTTCGGCCAATAGGTTTTACAAAAACTTTTTGAAATTGATTCTTGTAAAATGCCTTTGTAGGTCTTTGTTTGAGTCTCTCTTTTACTTTGGGAAAATTAATCAATGAAATGATTTCTGAAGTCATTCTCAAACCAAATTTGTTAAAATGAGGCCTTTGTATTGAAAGAATTTTCTCCAGTTTTCAGATCCTATTGAAAATCTTTTTGTGATATTTGAAATGTCTTCTTCCAAGAAAGCATTCTCTTTTTAAAGAGAATCAGATTTTACTTTCGAATCAACAAAGCTTTTATCCAAACTTTCAAACTTTTCTTTCCAAGGAGTGATGTGGACATCGAGCCATATCGAGAAAGAGGTGCTAGGGACCCATTGTCTATTCCTACTAGTTCGATTACTCAAGTGCGGGCCAAGCAATTCAGGCAAGCTGTTGGTGTCATGGTTCGTGATATTTGGTGTGGAGATGACCTTGGATCAAATTATGAAGAATCTTGCAAATCTTGGGTAATATTTGGCGTGGAGATGACCTTGAATCAAATATTAAAGAATCTTGGAAATCTTGGTGCAATTTGATTATTTGGTCACCAAATATTTGACCAAGTCAAAAAAAAATTATCTTCTTGTTTAGGCATATTCTAGAATATGACGCATTAGATTTTTAGGGCTGGTTTAGGGTTTGTGTGGCTGTAGAAAGCTTATATTAAGGATTTGCCGAATTTCTTTAGGAGATGAATATTTTTACTTTGAGAAAAAAATTGAGAGATTCTCTTCTACTATTCTTTTGAGCACTTGACCTTACCAAGGTTCCCTTGTG
>NC_052616.1:11837905-11872219 GCF_016545825.1 Eucalyptus grandis | reverse complement strand
TTCCACGTCTACCAAATTTCAGCTTTAACATGGGATTGGGACGTTCAGAAGGTCCAAAGTTAACCTGACATGAACCATCGTCGAGAAAATTCTACACGAGGGTTGCAGCTCGAAAAAGAAAAAAAGAATATAATTTCTTGAGGGTTTTTCAGCTTAAATTCTCTCTGTTCTTCTCTCCAGAACTTTGCTCCTCAATCACATGAATCCATTCCACCAAAGAAAAAAAGAAAATCACATAAATACACTCCCCAGAAACCCCAATCCAGCATACAAAAGACCCAAAAAATGCGACTTGGAGTTGGTCGGCTTTCTCTTACTTTTCAAACATCTACCCGAAATAAGAAGGCCCGCTCTAAAATTACAGCAGTCTGAAAATGGTGAGTGGAGCATTCTTCGAACAGGGGACGCGCATCTTCCCCATTAAACGTCTCCCTACAGGATTTATGTCCATCTAATTGCAGGCCTTTATCACAGCTCTCTAAATAAGGTCCTTCACGAAATTTCGAGTAGAATAATGTTTTCCTTTTCTAGTTGGCTAAATACGTAGTCGGTAAACTATGCAAACAAATATAACGTAATATTTCTAGTGGAATAATGTTTTATTTTTTATTGGTTTTAAAGTTTCGTAATCATTTAAGTGACCGCAAGTATAAATAAGGTCCATTCTCGAAGTTCTGGGGCAAGTTCCTGTCAACCATCTCAAACTGATTCTGCTTCTGCCTTCTTATCTTGAACTAGGAAAACACTAAGAGAGACTGAGAGAGGGAGAGAAAATGTCAAGGATTGAGCAAATTTTTGAGGAGCTTGAGGCAGTCCAAAGGAGGATAAGGCGTCTCAATGGGACCTCGATGAAATCATTCTGTTTGTGAATTCTTGCGCCGTAGGGCAGGCTGGGAATATCAATCGCCCGGAAGCCTGCATGGCAGCGACGCAAGCGAGAGCGCGGGAAATTCGGAGTGGAGATCGCCTGGGCTAGGAGGAGCAGAATGCGCTCATCGTCGAATTCATTGCCTAACAGTAACGACTTACCCGTGGGAGAATGCAGTTTTAAGGATGATAATTTATATAGTTGGGAGAATAATCGTTTCTGATATGGTTCTTGAACTTCGATTGATAATAGTTTTCTTATTGTTTTCTGTTGGTCCACTTGAATAAGAAATAAAGATATATAGAAATATTCCGTGGATGTCGCATTGAATATGTTTGGAGTTTTTTTGTTTACAATCCTCATAGCTTTTAAACTCATAGGTTTAAAGTGTATGGGGCTTTCATATGATTGGAAATATCTTTCATCCATTTCTTTTTATATATGATTATGTATAATTACTTATGTCTCATATCATTTTCATGTTTGCCGGTCATTGAGTTGCAAATGAGTATGGTGCTGAGAATTGGTGGCAGTAAATGAGGAAGAGAAATAGGCATGCACAAGGAAAAAATAATAATACTGAATAGAAAAGCTAGAAAATAAAATTCGTGAAGAAGTCCCTTAATTCTTATGTTCATCCAACATCTGCTTTTATAAACGTGCACTTGAGATTCTAGATGATACCCACCTACCGATTACGTATCCTTCAATCATCCCCCAAAGAAAATTACGGATAATATTTTGAGTATGTATAGAAAAGAAATGATATAATTAGGTATTCTCATTATTCGAAAGTCTCAAATACTTTTTCCAAGTGCAAAAATTGTCATTGCTGGAAAGGGTGGAAAAAAATGTTACACCTAATAATTAGTTCATCGAATATGGAACTCTACATAATTAATTATCGAGACAGCATTGGTCCACAAGCTCCGAAATCTTTTGCTAGAGATCATTTAGGTGATCGCCCCATCTTTGGTCTTGACCGCCAAATTGTCCACGTAACATTCGACGATACAGTGGGGCAAAAAGTCCCCAGGGAGGAAAATCATGAGCGTTGCCCCCGCTTTCTTCGAACCTAAAGTGTATAACTGGTTGTATCGGAATATTCCTCTGAGTATTATAAAGGTCGTCGGTTCCTCTCCACCATTTGGATCCATTCTTGTGTTGATTGCTGCCGGAATATCCATTCTATCAGTAGCTCAGTGATAGGCAAAAGTAATGTATCCCTTGGACTGGCATTGTTTAAGTCTCTAAAGTTAATAAAACACTCTTAACATTGGTCATTCTTCTTTTTCGCTGGCTAAATTTTTCAAGCCGAGCAGGGTATACATTTCAGTAGCTCTGATAGGTTAGTCGAATTCTGCCTCGATTTCAGCTACTAGCTCCCGATGGAAGAATTTGGTTTCTGCATGAATATTCAATTAAGATAACCTCTGTTTCTCTCGTCAGCCGGGGTAGGCATATAAAAAGTAGATAACATGCACATGCACGTGCCCATAGACGTGAAGATTCCCCTCTTTTATCAACAAAGGCAATAAATCCAAGATGCATAAATAAGGATGAGTTCTTCTATTGCGCACTTTTGGAAAGGTCAAAAGCCCACATATGTGCGCATTGAACGAGAATGCCATGGATTAAAGGACGTATTGTGAAAAGTTAACGCGGAAACTTGGTAAGAGAGTCGATTTAATAAATGCAAGATGTATAAATAGGGATGGGTTCTTCAAGAGAGCTTTTTTGTTTGATTTGATTTTCCATTTTCTAATCACTTCCTGATCCACTCATTTTCTTTTCTATGGCCAAGAACCGATGTCCTTAGCCTTTGCAAGACCTCCTTCAGGTCATACCCAGAAGTACTAGAGACTCGTCAATGTAATTTTTCTACTGACAACTTATGAATTTAATTCTACGTATTGCAACTGCCATCACTCGCTCAAATATAACAGGGCAACAAAGTATCTTAAGAGCAAAATAATTAGCAACACCTAGCCACACTTCCTGAGGACTTAAAGATTTGATCGTATCCAAGTAGCTCGCGGTGCTAAGTGTGACTCCTAAAATTCATTTTTCCCCGATTCAACCTCATGCGGTACTTCCTAACTACTAGAAATGTTCCCCCGCGATTTTACTCTTGACTAATATATCATCAATGCATGCCTCCATATTCCTTTTCTAGCGTCGACAAAATATTTCTTGCCCGCCTGTGGTACGTCGCGAGTTCGAAGGGCAAGTCAGCATATTCAGGTACGCATTTGACAACTCGTATTCCACTTCCATACCTCGACATGGCTCAGGGATTGCTAAGCGGCCACGAATGTCCCTATGGCGAAGTGGTGCTTAGCTTCTCAAATCCTAATGACCGTAACTTGAATTGAAATAAAAGTCATAAACTAGTTACACTTATCAAAGTTCACATTAAAACGACTTATGATTAAGCAAGCAAGAGTAATACAATGGAGCTATAACAACGATTCAAAGTATACTCACAAGAAAAAGATGAATGAAAATGAAACGCCAAGAATTTTAACTCGAACTTTAATATGCTTAGACAACGAATCACGTTTGACGATGAACCCCTCCGCATTTACGATTTGGGTTGAAAACACGTTTAGCGAATGACCATTTCGATCAAATCAATAAGTGGTTAGTAGGCTTTATGCACTTGAATTAATCAAAAGGATTGGAAGCAAAAGTTCATATGTTTACCTTCAAAGAACCAAAGGCAAGGACCGGTCTTGATGCAAGGATTCATTGCCTCGCGGACACCGAACTCTCAAGTTGATTCTTCAAAGTCCTCACCTTCAGCCTCAGGAGCAGCCGGGCGTGTTGCTGTGAGTGTCTGAGTTCGTGACCGTGAGGGGCCGAGTTCAGCCGCAGTGACTGGGTTTCGACGGAACCCAACAGTATGCGGCCGAGTTTCGATCCGAATTTGCTCATGGCCTATTGCTCTTCCTTCTGCTGGATGTCCTTGCATGATTGAGCGTGTTCTCTCGTGGCTGAGCAGTACTTCTACTAATGGTGAGCGTGGTTGGGTGAGCGGTTCCCATCCTAGAACCGAGAACCACCCACTAAACACGGTTCCGAAAAATTGGAACCGGGAACCAGCTATTATTTCCATGGATCCACCGGTTCGGTCCGGTCCCCAAGTGCGTCTATGGAACCGGTCTCACCAAGCTTTATCTACTCAATACAACGTTTCCAAACAAGCCAAAGTAAAGCAAAAAAAGAGAGAATTTCCCAATTTTTAATTGGAAGATTAGTTCAAAGATCCGGCTCATATTTAATGTTGAGAGTCGACATTATGAGTTGATGGGCGTTGATTTTAAAAGTCAATGTTGTGAGTGAGAGATAGAAAGACGACTCTGACAAGGTGAGATTCAAATTAGTAATTTTAGAGTTTCCATTTTTCTTAAAATTTCTTTTGGTCGAAAATTTTCTTAAAAGTCCAGTCCGGTGGGTGATTCTACACCTAGAATCGAGAACCCAGGTTAGTACTTGCTGGTTTTAATAAATTGGAATTAGCAACTGAACTTGTTCCCTCGGGGAACCTTGAGGTTTTGATCCATTACGGTCTAATTCCGAGCAGTTCTCAATTCCTTAGCACACATCTTTACTTTCACCTTCGCTCGACCTTGCTTGGCCTTTTAAAGAAATCTTTGAGAGTACTCTGTTTGGCAATTGGCCACAAGCTACCCGATTTCGATTCTTTTGTTCCGAGAATAAAAAAAGAATAAAAATCCATTTGGTAATTTTTTTTTTTAGAAACAATTGTTCCCGAAAATAGATTTGAAAAAAATCAAGGAGTAGAAAAAAATTTGTTTCTATATTCTAGAACAATTCGAATCAATCCAACCCATTTTTCTTTCTTCTCATTTCTTTTCTTCTTTTCTCTTTTCCCTTTTCATTCTCTTTTTTCTTCTTCTTCTTCCCAACCAGGTTGCCCATTGCCACCACCGGCATGTAGTGACACAGGTGAGGTCCAACAAGTTCGCCGGAGGTCGTGTGGCCACTTAGTGGATTGACCTTGCCAAGCAGTGTGAGGCTGGCCTCGCCAAGCTAGGGTGAGTTCACCTCATGCGTCGATCAAGGCGAGGTCGAACTTTGTTGGTGGCCAAGTGAGGCTTGCCCGGGCGGGCTCTCGCCTGTCCACCTGGCAATTTGGCCAGGCCAAGCCTCATGGTGGCTAGGCAAGTCTCCGATGAGTTCGTCGGACTTTGCCTAGCCGGTCGCCGACCACGGGGATACCAAACGCACGAGGAAGGAGAGAAGCGGCTTGGCAAGGAAGGAGGAATGAGAAGAAAAGGAAAAATATAATAAAAAATTATTAAAAATTAAAAGAAACAAAAAAATATAAGAGTCGTAAAAAACACATTTCTATTCCAAGAATAAAATTTTTGGATAATTACCAAATGCTTTTAATTGTTTAGAATTTCATCCAAAGAAAGAATCATTTCTAAGCAGAAATTGTTTCCGGAAACATAATGGTTACCAAGCACACCTAAATGATATATCTTGGAAATCCCAATCCTAATTTAAGTTTGGATCACCTCTTCTTGACCAAAAATCCTCACCTTTTCCATAATTGGTTAATAGATGTGAACAAAGTTGTTAATAGTGAAAAAGAAAACTTATGCAGCTCTACTTGATACTTGGAGAAGGGGGAAAATGCTATTCCTTCTCTTAATTCCCTCTTGGCTGAAAATTACTTAAGCCTTGATCGCGGGGGACGAATTTTTTATTGAATCTTTCTACGCCAAAATTTCTCTTGAAATTTTCTTCATCTTGATTGTTTCTTTGCCAATTTAGAAAGGCACGTGCAAATTTTGGCTAGGCTAAGGAAAAGGGAGTGTGGCCTGATTCCTTAGAGAGCCTAGGTTAAAAATCTTAGTTTTGATGATCGAATGAGCTTAGAACCCAATTTGAACGAAATTTACTATATCACATGAGTCTAAATGTAATGCAGACACACAATTCCTAAACAAAAATATCCATAATTTTTAAATACCGAAAAATGCAACCAAAAATTGCATCCGACGCATCGTTCCTCATCGAAAGTAGAATGGGTCCATGCCCTCATTGTTGATACTTGATCTTTAGCCTATGCATCCAAGGTGAAATCTTGAGATTAGGGTTTCCAATTGCAATGGAACCCATCTCTCAAGCGAAAAGACGGGCAAATTGATGCGTATTGATAGAAAGACCCAGTGGCTAGACTTTCGCTATGAACGGCTATCTCATTTATGCTACTCTTGTGGTAAGCTAAGGACATTACACAATGTACTATAAGGACTTTCCCTTTGACGAGGCAAAATTAGAGGGGTAGAACACGATGGCTTATGGCCAATGGCTATGTGCGGAGGTAAGAGAATACAACCCTTATTGGCAGACATTCTACAAACCGCAGGACGGACGGAAGCAAACCGGAAGAAACATACTTGAAACCCCTCCCTCGTGACTTCGAATGTTCCTTTACTACCCCCACCAACTATTGAAGCGAGCACCTGTTGAAAGGATTCACGAAGCCACCGGGATGAACCAATGCAAGGACTTCTCTCACCACAGGCGCTAATACCTGCATGACAGCCAAAATGAAAGGGATTTAGACTCAAATTTTGGAATTACAGCAATCAAAGAAGCTGAAAAGTATGAGATTGACACTAAAAGTGAGTGCTGCCAACAAGCTGAAAATGTATAATCCACATGAGACAAGGAGTTTGGTACAAGAGAACTTTGATGACACACCTCATGGAAACACCGAGTCTTTGCGCAGAGGAAGCTGAACAATGGGCTATGGTGGTTGACCCTCAACAACCACCCATCCACAAATGAAGTTGATTAGCTGGAACTATCAGGGTTTGGGCAATCCCTTGACAGTTCAAGCTCTCAAGGCCATAACGGCCAAGGAAAAGCCCGGCATTGTATTCTTAATGGAAACGAAGAACAATGAGATAATGCTTCAAAGAATTCAACGCCGTTTACACTACCCGACTCTTCTATTAGCAACTTGATTAGTCTAGCTGGAGGTTTTTTTTTTTTGGAATGATCGGGTCTCCTTAAGTGTGGTTCACTCAACACAAGACTTTTGATATTATCGTAGGGATGTGCAGGAAGACAGAACTATGCGCATCACATGTATCCATGCTCCTTCCATCTATCGAAATCGCCAACTTCTATGGGATGAGATAAGGGAGATAAGCTACTCTAATACTTTACCTTGGGTCTGTGCCAACGACTTTAATGAAATAATCTATCCATTGGGAAAGGTAGGAAAGCGAAAACAGACCCTTATCGACTATTTTCGTTTAGAAGCTGTCCTAAATGATTGCTCTCTCATGGAATTAGAAAGCAAAGACTGCGAGTTTACTTGGATGAACAACCACGAAGGGGATGAGTTAGTGAAAGAACGATTGGATCGGGTGATGTGCACGTTGGATTGGCGTTTATTGTTCCCTGAAGCTAAAGTTTATGCACTACTTGTTGTGGGATCTGATCATGGTCCCTTACTTCTAACACTTCAGCAATTTACAATAAACGAAGGAAGCCTTTTACAGTAAACGAGATGAAGAATGCCGAAAGGTTATTTCCACAGCATGGAATTCAAAGGGGACAAGATTCTGGTTTGATACCAAAATTAAAAGGCTGTCTCGAAGCTTTGGCTAGGTGGAGTCGATCAAAATTTTCAAAGGGACATCTCAAGGTGACCGCCTTTCAACAAAAACTACAGAATCTTAGAAACCATCAGCATTGCAACTTTGACAGAGTGGAAGTGTCTAATTTGCGAGGGGAAATCAGACGAACTTGGCAATAGGAAGAACAATATTGGGCTATGGGTTCCAGGATTAACTAGTTGAGATGGGGAGATAAGAATACAAGATTTGTCCATGCAACTACACTTTAAAGCATGCAAAGGAACATAATTAGCATGTTGTAGGACGACCACAGAAGCTGGGTGCGTGACCCTTAGACTCTACAAGAAATGATGTCCGACTTCTTTGCAAGATTATATCCAGTGGGTTATCGAGACTACGGGCCTATACTTTATCAATGCCCATAAGTTGTTACCACAGAGATGAATGACTAGTTAACAGCTTTAGTCATGGTTGAGGAAGTTCGCAAGGCAACATTCTAGTTGGGAACGACAAAGGCTCCAGGCCCTGATGACTTAAATGGACTGTTTTATCAAACTCACTGGGAGGTCATTAAAGATGATCTTCTTCTCTCAGTGCAAAATTTCTTTAGGTCAAGGGTGATGCCTAGTATTCTAAATCGGACAAATATTGCTTTGATTCCCAAGACACCTCACCTAGAAAGACTGGATCAATATCGCCCAATCAGCCTATGCAACTTTGCATACAAAATTATCTCAAAGGTAATTGCAAATTGCCTGAAACCTTGGTTACCTAATCTGATTTCTATGGACAGTCGGCCTTTGTGAGTAGACGTTGGGTTCAAGATAATATTTTAATCTTTCAAGAAGTTCTTCATCAATTTAAGACCCGGAAGCAAACACGAAAATTCAACGCAATCCTCAAGACGAATATGCAAAGGGCGTATGACGAGTTGAATGGGATTTCCTTCACGACTATCTACTCAAATTGGGATTCCATCCAAGATGGTTTCAGTGGGTAATGCAATGCATCACAACAACATCCTTTAGTGTAAGATTTAATGGTGAGCATCTACATTATTTCCATCTGACTGGGGGACTCCAACAGGGTGATCCTCTCTCTCCATATATATTTATTCTACCGGCGAATGTTTTATCAAGTCTTATTAACCAAGCTGTCAACATGGGATGCATCAAGGGTATTAAGTTAAATAGGTGGTGTCCTACACTGTCCCACCTATTTTTCATTGATGATGTAATTTTCTTCATAGATGGCAACATTCGGGAGAATGCTAGAACCTTGCTAACATATTGAATCGGTATTGTGGCCACGGGAAGGTCGTGAACCGCAACAAATCTAGAATGCTTTTCAGCAAGCACTGCCCTTTGAGTCTATAGGAAAATTTGGCGCGTGAGTTTAGGCGCACATGTCTGCAGCGGTATGGAAAATATTTGGGCATGCCATCTCATTGGGACCGCTCAAAAGAGAGATGTTTTCTTGGATTTTAGGGAGAGTAAATGCAAAATTGGAGGGCTAGAAAGAAAATTAATCTCCAAAGGTGGTAAGGAAATTCTTATCAAATCTATTGTACAGGCACTTCCACATTACGCCATGTCAATCTTTAAACTTCCTCCGTATCTTTGCAAATCAATTGAAGAGAGTATGGCTAGATTTTGTTGGTGGAATGATCATAAAAAAGTAGGAATTCATTGGCAGAAATGGGAAGTTCTAAAAGTAGCAAGGACAATGCAGGCCTAGATTCCGTGATATAATAGAATTTAACGGGGGCTATGCTTGGGAAGCAAGCCAAGCGACATCGTGTAACGAGCAGCTGTGACGTCCCGGGCGTCACGTACTAGCGCAAGTGAAATTATAGTTATTATTATTATTATCATTATCTTCTAACTAGTAATCTCCTTTAAATAACATATAGTATTTACCATTGAAGGTTAGCATGTATAACATGGATTATTTAAATTCCTAAATTTATATTATAAGGTTATCTTGCAATGCACATAGACAAGATCATAAAGGCTTCCCTTTCATTTTATCATCATCGGGGCATACAAAATTATCAACCCTGGACTCGTTCCATGTTCTTCGCCTATATATTTACATCATATTCAAAACAAAAGTAAAAGGCGCAACAAAAAGCCAGGGATATGGGTGAGGGTATCTACTCACGAGTTCCCATACTGGCGCATCTATCAAAAAACAAAAGTTAGTAGCTACAACAAGATCAAAGGCGTCTAGGCGCCGTCCATCCCAGCTCGGGTCCTCCTGCTCCAAAGGGTAAAGGTCGAACATATTCCATTCATGGTTGAGAAACCATGCAACGAACATCATCGAGTATCAACTCAGCCCTACCGTCAAGCATCCATAAAGTTGCCTCATACTTGGAGAAAACCATGTCAATGTCGGGATCATACACGTCAAGATGAGAAACATCAAGACGCACTACCGCCCTATCGAGCTCGCGGTACATCCATGCTATCAATCTGAAAATGTAAAAGGTATGAGCAAACAACCTTGCCCAATAAAGAATGATAAAACTCTAACCTAAACAATCCATAGCCATCAAAGTTACAAGTGAATCATCAAACAATTTAGGATGCTAAAAGAATATATCACAAGCATAAACAATACTATTACTTCATGTAAGAAATCACCTTATATGCATCCATTTCTATACTTACCCTTCACAAACTCAATCTCATATCAAAATATAATGCAACAATAATAGATTAACTCACTTGCCAAATAGAATTATATTTAGTGTGCATAAAATGCACCCTCAAATCAGTCACAACCGGGACTCTACCGCCCGATTGAGTCACTTCCAGAAAGTACGTTATCCGGACTTCCACAATACCTCTAATTGTGGGCATCTCACTCCGAGGCATCCCGGCATCACACAACCGAGGTCCTCCAAGACCACACAGCAAGGGCATCTCACTCCGAGGCATCTCAGTATCTATCTACTGAGGCATCCAAGGCCATGCAGCAAGGGCATCCCAAACTTCGGGGCATCACCGGTATCTCGATACCGATGGGTTCATTCATCTTAAGCACACGTTCACACCACCACACCTTTGATTAATGCATTTATCGTATGCAAAGGAAAAGACTCTAAAGTATCTATCTAACTCTCATGAACCTAGCACATGTGCGTGTCCGGATTATAAGATAAAACCCATTACGTCATGTCCCATTCCATGGCGAACAGATATTTATCCCATAATCCCAAGCACTATGCACCGCACTCATTGCACACACATGATTCTATATGCACTTATATCTCAAATGATATATGAGACTTACTCTTATATGACTAACATCTATTATGAGGTTCATTAGGCTCTACGTACATCACGAAGACCTAATATAAAAGACACTTCATCTAATATATGTTCTCGGGTCTAGACAATTTACTAACTAAATGTACAGTTTCGGTTTCGGACACAGAAGGTATATTAATTCTTGTCGAAATATTACCAAATTTTATTATGTTATATTTAAGACATAGACTAACAATTCCTGTGAAGAAACTTAAGTCTGATTCTCACTGTATTAAGAGTAACAGTCGCCATAATCTTTACTAGTACCCTGTATCGACGTCCATATTTCGTATTTACAAAGAAAATTGTTTCGCTAACCAAATCTTATTGATTTAATATCAAATTTTGACACGTCATTCCTTAAGATGTTTTCTACATTTTTCATTCAGGATTCAAAGTCCAAATATAACTAGGTAAATACAGAAAATTCGTATAATCAGTAAAGGTCAAACCGTTTCTCACAAGAACAGTTTACTGGTTTTACTAAGTTCACTTCTGTCTCTATGTTTTTATAGTCATATGGTTATAGCTACGTGTATAACTTGATCTTATAGATGTTCTATCATGTAGAATAGTTTCTTTTCTTATTTCTATTAACATACATAAAGAAAACTAAACACAAACAGAAGACTTCATAACTGTTTTCACTTAGAACAGAATAGATACACAGATTTTCTCACTTCTAACTCAACGAAACAACTTATCTATCCACAAATCTCTTCTACAATACTCCAATGCTTACTCACAGCAACTCAAAGCAACTTCAGCATATCTTTCTCTAACAAATGATCAATTCCACAGCTCGGCTCGAAGTGTCATTGCATCCGTAAGCCACTTATCACGATTTCTACCAAAACAACACACTCGGCATCCATTTCATCACTTCGCTCAACAAAACAGCATAGTCACACAAGGATTTCGAGACATGCAAGACTCAAAAGTGACATGCAATAGCTCCTACCTTCAATCTAACACTCACTAAGCTTAGATCAATCACAAAACAGCAACTACAAACTATATCCATCTGCTGTTTGGTTAGATTCTCAAGCTCCATTGATGAAACAATGGATAACTTTCAATTTAGAGTTAGATCTTTCCTTACCTTGCTTCAGCTACTAAACAACACAGAGATGCTTCAAGATCAACACTCAAAATCAGCATGCAAGAAGAAGAAGGTTGCTGGTTTGCTTCTGGTTTTTTTCTTTGCTCGGCCGAGAGAAAAGATGAAGAAGAAGATGGGTTGTTCGGTTTTATATGGAGAGAGAGAGAGTGTACGAAGCTTAAGGGAAAATAGGTCTACAAACTAATCCCTAGGCTAGTGTAATGATGAGATCTTCTAATGATTATGCTTCCTTGGAGTTTATGGTTTCGGTTTCTAGAGAAGAGAAACCGTGGGTGTCGCATGCATGGAAAACGAGATAGATTTTGGTGTCGTGGCTTTCATGCATGAAGATTTTCGCCATCGTCGATTCGCTAATTAACAGTTAATCGATATCATTCGTTAGTTCATTAGCTTCTAATATTTTCATCTAATTGCCTTTTGTTTCTACTTAATCCCAATTGTACAAAGTCACAACATATATATAACATATCGAATGACATAATGTATCCACTAGTCAATGTTGGTCTATAAAGAATTCATCACAAAAAGAATGCTAAAGTTATAAGTAATTCACTAATCAAATCACCTTAATTATAATCTATAAAATAAAATAAAATCATTCGGGCCTAAATATTCATTCTGGCCCAACAAGCTCAATTTACAACCATCGGTCCACTAAACTTATAAATCTATGATTCCGAACCTTGGCCCGCTTCAAGCCAAGTCCAAGCCCATAATCACTCATTAGGTTTCTCAAGTCCAATTCGTGTGGCCCACTTACTTCTCAAGCCCACACGTTTTTCACGATTCATCGGGTTCAATTTCTAGCGTCCTAATTAATCTAAGTTCCTAATGATCTAATTACACTAATGAAGGTCGATGAAATTTGGGATGTCACAATTACTATAGTAGCCTCAATCTTTATGGAGTCAAATCTTCAAGGATTTGTATTATCATGCAAAGGACTTTCGGTCGGCGGATAGAGGAACTCGGCCATCCTGGGGCTGATCGGAGCATTACGATGCAATTATACCACACATGAGATGGTCAGTTGGTGATGGGAAAATGATTAGAATCTGTGAAGATAGGTGGTTACCTATAGGGATTCTTGGTGGACCTACGACAAGAGCGAGAACCCGTGATGGTGGCTAATCTCATTGATCATATCCAGCACACTTGGAACATCCATCTACTCTACCGGTTTTTAGATGATTAGGCCATAGTAGAAATTTACCATCCCGGTAAGACCTCTCTATGCCAAAGATCAATTAGTTTGGACGGCCACGAAACATGGCGGGTACATTGTGAAAAGCAACTACCATGCTCTCACCAAGACTACAAGCAATCACATGATAACACTTTCACACTTCTTACTAGAACCCCAGGATATAATGGCGAAGAAATGGACAATGAAAATAGCACTAAAAATTCGAACCTTCCTATGGTCGATTTGCCAAAACGCACTCGCAACCGAGCAAATTTATTTCAACGACACATTATCACGGATCCCTTATGTAAACTCTATCATCAACACGCTCCACAAACCCTAGGCATCTATTCCTATTCTGTTCATGGTGGGGGCTATGCAGGCTCGCCCTAAATCAACATCAAACCATCGCCCCATACAGTTCAACGATTAAATGCATGGCTAACGAGAGGTTACAACACCTAAAATCTTACCGGATTGGAAACCATAGCAATGTCTTAAGGCAGATCTGGAGAATGCGGAATAGCTTCATCTTCATTTGTGCGACCGGATCCAACCTAGCAGTGGAGGCTGCTATTGCACAAACCAAATATCTTAGATCTCTGCTCCAAACCATTCGCGAATAGGGCAATCTAATTTGAATCCTGCACAACTATGGAGGCCACTTGGATTCGGGAACCTTAAATGCAATATTGGCGGAGCTTATCGGCCCAGAAGCACGGAAGGCTCTATGGCTGTGTTTGTAGAGATCATCATGGTTGACTTATAGATATTTTCTCCATAAGATTTCTAGCCTTCGGCTCTGAGAGGCGGACATCCGAGGCGCCCACCTTCACTCTTCACCAACTACAGCAAGGCTTCAATCGCGAACATCTCTTGATCGATCCCTGCATCACCCTCGTCAACACCGTGAGAGATGGGAGATCGCTGCCATGGGAAACTCAACCCCTATTTGCAGAGGCCACCACTTTGCTTTCCCTTTTCCCTAACCTCAGTCTGCGACACTGCAGGTGTGAGGCGAATGCTATTGCGGACTGGGCTACAAAAGTCCAAGACAACGGTACCTCGGCCCACAAGGCGGTCCCATTTTCCCACCTTTTATTCTGTTAGACCTTGTTTATGCGGACGCTTTAGCCTCAGGTTGTAAGGTTCCTATTATATGATTACCACCGTTCTTTTCGACAAAAAATAAAAAATAAAAATTGCCCTTGAAGAATGAAATTTCTAAAAAGCCTTGGTTAGTCATCCAATGAGGAAGCAATCTTGACCATTCATTTATTACTTTAACTTGGCTATAAAAAATGACAAGTCATCTATGTCATCTATCCAAGTAATCACAACTAAGCCAATGAGAAGATTGCTCAGTTAGGAAGGCTCATTTAAGTCTTTAGATCAAACAAAAGGCTAGGGTTGCGTCTTAAGGGAGTATATAAACATTTTCCCTCTAAAACTTGAATTGGGGTTCATTCTCAAACACACGCACGCACGCACTCTCTCTCTCTCTCCGGACTAAGCAAGTGGCCAAAGCCTTACTTTTGTCCAGCGGCACCGCCTTGTACCGGCAATCCACCACATCATCGACAATCTCCGGCCTCCTCGTCGGTCGCAACACTCGACACCAACGTCCCTTCTCAAAGACCACCGATCCAACGCCCTTTCTCTCTTGGCCCCACGCCCGTGCTTCATGCCGGTGAGTCCATCGGGTGTTTCTAGATCTTCCTCCGACAGTCGATGATGGTCCACTTGGCATTCCGATCCTTGTGACACCAATCCTCGACGAGTCGCTGAAGTTTTGGTGGTCGAACCTAGCTCGGATCTTAATAGGACCTACTCCAATTCCTTAATCTTCTTCGATTGTTCATTTTAAGCCCAATCGAACTTGTTCCACATCTCTTTTGTGCGATTGATTCAAATTTAAGGAACCATTCTCTGTCCCATTATGAAGATCATTGGTGGCGGAATAGCTCTATTGAGCTCGAGATTGATCATGCTAAAGGTAAGTGTTCCCTAGAACTCTTAAAATATGCCTGATGAAGCAAGACCCGTCCATAACGATTCAAGGATCGTTTATGAGGATTTGGGGCTAGGACTTGCTAGAAATGGCTAGGAATGATGAAAGAATGGCCTGAATTGATTACTTGTTGTTTGATTGTTTTGATTGTTGATGATTCATTGTTCAGAGAAGTTTGTATGCTTTCTAGACCAGAAAGCTTTGATCGAGGATATGAGCTATTATACGACCATATCTCATGAAAATGTGCTGTCGACATTTGTAAAGCATGTTTTAATCTTCGATTTGATATATTACGAGCTTCAATTCAACATCATTTATTAGATGAAACTTGCTTCGAAATATATGATGAGAATCTGGAAAACTGATAAGCTCTCCTTGTTGCTCTGTTTCTGATATACATTGGTAGTTTGTCAATTTTTTGTAATTTTTGTGATGCGGTCTTGGAGTCGATGGCTCATGAAATTTGTTCATCACATCCAGATCTAGACCACATAAAATTTTCATAAAATACGAATGTTTGTTTGGTCCTTACAATCCTCCTTCAATCTTCCGTTTTTGTCCTTAGATTTTGGACTTCCAGCTTGACCTTTACTTGTTCTTCGACTTTGTAAACCTGGAGTCGGTGTCATTATGAAAAGCGTTCATCACGCTTCAATCTAGATTGACAAAAAATTTCTGAAAATAAAAAGCTCATTTGCTATTTCTACTTATCATCACAAAGTTGCAGTGACATTCTAGAAACTGAAATTTTCTGTCCGACTTCTTGCACTCTTTGACTTTTACAAAAACATATGCGGAAATTGTTGGGAAGTACAATTATCAGTGGGGAGACTTATATCATGGAGCAGGTGGGAGAAGATGTTTCGATGCTATAACATCGAAGATCAGGTCATATCGGTGAGAAATGGCTAATGAACCTTACCTTAAAAAGAAGATGGTGGATGGAAACCCAGTTGTTTTACGGGCTTTGGATTTTGTGAACATCGTCAACATGAGAAATAGAATCGGGTATCTTTTGAATCCATAAGAAGGATAGTTAAAGGAATTTTGGATTTGATCTACAATGACCTGTTTGGTCCTACACTTCTAGCATCGTGTGAAAAATCAAGGCACTATGTTTCTTTTACTCAAGATTGTTCCGTATATGTGTGGATATATTTCTTGTAGAAGAAAAAGATGATGTGTTTCAAATTCAAAGCTACGGTCGAAAATCAGTTTGATAAGAAAATCAAAATTTTGGATTAACAACAGAAGAGAATTCCATTTAGAGAAATTTGATCAATTCTATGGGATGAATTGCACTGCAAGCCAAAAACAACGCCCTATACAAGACTTTAGATGGAATAATTAATTCCGCAGTAATCTTTAGAATTGAAATTTTGATTTTAAGATTTAAGATCAATTTATCGATTTTATCAAGCGGAATAATCAACTTAATTAGATATTATTCTCTAATTTGAATTATGGATGATATCTTTGGCAATTCGTTGATATTTTGTAATTTGGGTGATTGTCTTGGTTGTCCTTATTTGAAAATTTAAAAGAAAAAAAGATTGCTTGTAGATTAATTAGCTCTATTCTGGTAAAATTGCATGTCTAAGTAGATTCTATAATATTCAAGATAAGATTCTAACTGAAATTAGGAATTGACACAATTTAATACCTGAATTGAATTAGATATTATCTTTATTCCAAATAGTTAATTTCCTCATTTTTAGTTATGATTTTAATAATAATAATAATAATAATAATAATAATAATAATAATAATAATAATAATAATAATAATAATAATAATAATAATAATAATAATAAATCACTTGCATGTCATGTAAAGTAGTTACATATAAATCATTACCTGTCAATAGAGTTAGGTCATTAAATTTAAATCGAGCATATAGTTTGCGTGTCAGGATTATTTATTTAAAATTCGCGTGTTATGTTAATATAAACTATTTGTGTACGTCCTTGCATGCATTGCACATAGTTTAGCTTTCATTTAAATAAGTGAATATCATGTGCATGTCAAGTATAATGGTTACGTATTAATCATTGTCTGTCATTAGTGTTCGGTGATTAAATTAAAATCGAGTGTCATATACTTTGCATGTTAATTGAAAGTCACATGTCATGTTAATATAAACTATTTTTGTGCATCATGTAGTTTAGATTTTATTTAAATAAGCGAAAATCCTGAAAAGAAAAAAAAAGTTGAGTGATTGAGTGATAATTAGATGTCACATTTCAGTTGAACACATGTTTCTAATTAATATTTGTTGTGGATGCCTGCGTTGCATCGAGGTAATATTTACTCCCTATATTTGCAATTTATCGGTTGCCATGCTTTATTGAGTGTTCAATAATAGTTGTACCTTACATGTTAGGTGATAGAGTTAAAATCAATTCTTATCGCCTGCAAAAATATTTTTTCGAATAAATGACAAATGTATCCAAAACGTTAGAGTGATTTAGCGTAATCAAGTCCCTAAATTCATTTAATCATTAGCTCGTAGAAGTAAGGTATTTCTCACGATACTTCACTTTGGTATTAAATCAACCCATCATAAATCGATTAATAGCGTCTCTATATAAAAATTATTTGCATATTAATAACTTGAACTCTAAGTCGCAAATTGGTAAGGGTTTGGGAAAGCTTGAGTTAAGTCTAAACTTAATAAACTATCAACCGAGCCATATGTGGTGCACCCGAGGTAACGACACAACAGTAATGCCACGTAGGACGAACACCGACGTCCACGTCGAATTTTCCGATGAGACAAATCCCTTATCGCATCTAAGTGATCGATTTTCAAATTTTACGCACTTAAGTGAGCAAAAAGAACGTAAAGACACTCAAGTGAGCTCCTGCTGTACTTGTCCCCAGCACAAAGTTAACTCTTTTTCCTATCTCAGATTTCAACTTAAAATTTCAGAAAATTCTACGGGAATGGGCTCAAGTAACAACGTGCACAAGTGTTTGTATTTCAACCCACGCAAGGGTATTAAACCCGAACGGGCAACGTAAATCTCTCATCACATTCACGTGTTTAGTGGGTCAAAGACAAACGTTCATATCCAACCTCGCTAAAAACTTTTAGAATCTCAGGGGTTTTCTGCTGAGTAGCTTAAAGATGATAAGAGTTGGCGCTGGCTTAATGCAGAGCAGAAGTCCCAATGATACCTTGGTGAAAAATGGAGATCAAAAGCACCAGGAAGATACTTTTTATTAACCAGAAACTCCAACTTTGGATGGAAACTTTGGAGCGAAAGGTTTTCATGTTAAGCAGGGTGAAAGACGTGATATTTGTGGTGCGAGTTTAGCAAAAGTTTTAGATGCCTCGGTGAGAATTGAAGGTTAGTGAACACCCAGAAGTCAACGCCTTGGACTTATTTATTTGGGAAAGGGTGAGGAAATTGATGATGTCGATCACCACTTCATCTTAAGGGAAGTTAAATATCAATGCGAAGGTGGACAAAATGTGTGTAGGAGCCTGTATTCAAGGATCGGAACTCGAAAAACTAACATAGAACCCTAGATTAAACATTCCAAACACAACCCAATTGCTTCCAAGTTTTGACAAGATCAAACAATGCGATAATATATGGGTCAGCAGTAAAGCTATAGAATAATAACTTGAACCTCACGCGGCCTTTTAAGTGTACCCACTGTTATATTGTCATATTATATCGGCAGGTCCTCCGGACATTCGCTTATGTTGGTGCCATAATACTGCTCTATGTCTCTAAGAATCTGGATCTCCTTGTCTTTGACAAAATTTACCACAACACCCTGCAAAAGCACATGCGGATTGGCATTTATAAATTGCAATGTCGATGAGAGAGATTTGTCGTTATACCCCACGGCAAGAACAAAAAACTGAAAATAGGATTGTCGTTGCCTCCAGTTCAAGGTTCATAATAGTTACCTTCCGCCCAAAACGGCCTACTCGACCGGCCCGATGGACGTACAGCTCTCTGCTGTTGGGAAGATCATAGTTGACAACAAGACAAACCTACAGAGTGTATTGAGAACGATTCCAGTCGTCCACTCGCGCAACTAAATGGTCGATCGGCGCAATAGGAAAGTAAGAAAATTTGGCCTTCCGAAAAAGCAAGCATCCGACCTACGAATGAGTTGATGCACACAGCAGACAAAAACAGTAGAATGTCATCATCTGCATTATTGCGATGTTAATTTTCAGGACTAACCTGCTCAACATCAATCCCTCGAGCCCACACATCGGTGGTGATCATCAACAGTCGTCCCAGATCGAAATCCAGCCATTACTGCATCTCTCCTTTTGAGGCATGTCCCCGTGCATGAAAGACACAGTGAAGATTAGAATCACGCATCTTTTCTGCAAAGCCACTCCAACCTACTCGACAAATATAAGGAAGACATGAAGAGCCACAGCACAAAATATAGATTAAAGAGAAATTGAGCAGTAGAGGTCTTCATGATCTCTAAGTCATCGAGATGTTTATGTTCCACCTCAAGTGTGGAACCCAACGTGGTTGGGGGTCGTACCTTCTGCTTAGTGTTGCAGAATACAACTCCACAGCACAAAATATAGATCAAAGAGAAATAGAGCAGTAGAGGTCTTCATGATCTCTAAGTCATCGAGATGTTTATGTTCCACCTCAAGTGTGAGCCCAACGTAGTTGGGGTCATACCTTCCGCTTAGTGTTGCAGAATACAACTCCTTGGCTTATGGGGCAGTTGTCGTATAGATGCACAGAGTGTCAAATTTCAGTCTTCTCTTTTCCACTGGCACCATGTACTGGTCTACGCGCTGCAACCATACGAAGTAAAGGAAGGATTGTGTCAGAAGAATCTCAAGATCCCTAGCCGCCATCAAATGCAACTAACCCAATGTAGCTCACCTCCAGCATCAACTCATCACGCTTCACAACAATCCTTATAGGATCGGTCATGAATCTTCCTGTCATCTCTAATATTTCAGTGGGGAAGGTTGCTGAAACTAAGACAACCTGCAGAGAATGCCACCATGCATTAGCCAGTTGTGAACATGAACGTGTATGAGCGACTCCCCTAACAACTGATTTTATTTAGAACGAAGCAAATCATAGCAATGTGCTGAAAAATTACGAAGCGCACATCATGGGGAGAGAAGCATGTCTCGCAGTAGTAAAAAATCTAATACTCATCAGACAAGACAAGGAGAAAAAAGAAAAGAACAAGTGCCCTATTCATAGTAGAACTATGAAGCCAAAAGACAACCGTTTTATCCACCTTGTACATGCTCTAATGTCGAATCATGTAGATATTAAGGAGGATGAAGGAGGAAAGAAAATTCCAGATCTCTCATCAAATTTTGAATTTTATAAAAGTTAAATGCTCCATCTTGCAGCATGTTGACTAATGCAGAAAGACCTTTTGGAAATTCTAGGAATCAGCTGAGGAGGAGAAGGGATGACTATCTAGATTGATAATGATCGAAAAGTGAAGAGCATTTCTTAGATTGGACTTAAAGAAGTAATGGCATTCGGTTTTATTAGGATAATGCAATGGAATTAAGCCAAAGGGCTGGGAATACTAGGGACTATTACAAGGTTATTGCGTAAAAGAAGTCATCTTTACTACTACTACTACTACTACTACATTGATTCAACATGAAGGACAGGCAACCTGAAGCTCTGGAGGAAGGAATCTGTAAACATCGTAGATTTGATCTTTAAATCCTCTGCTCAGCATCTCATCAGCTTCGTCCTGGCAAAAATATAGGTAAGTGAATAGAGAGAACTTGTTTTGCAGAAAGCAGAAGGAAACTTAACAGGATCTGAAGTCGAAGGAGGTGATGCAGTGCACTCACAAGGACTAGGAGTTTGATGGCTCTGGTGCGAAGAAGAGTTCTCCTCTTTATCATGTCGAGCACCCTGCCCGGAGTTCCGGACACAACATGAACTCCGTGCTCCAATTCCGGATATCTTCACCCATGCTCTTGCCTCCAACGCATGCATGGGCTAGCACGTTCCTGTAATAACCAATAGCCAGCACAACTCTCTCCGTCTGACTCGCCCAAATCCTCGTAGGGTGACAAAATCAACACTTGCACGCTGAACAGAACATGAAGGAAGCAAATTAGCTAAGACAAAATCGATGGCCACAAGGCAGCAACCAAATTCAAATTGCAACTTTCAGAGAGCAAAATAAACAAGGGTGGCTTGAAAAATCAACAAAATAACAGAGTCGCGGATACTTTAATAATAGGAGCTTGTTGACGAGTGTATCCAGGATATTTGCTACACAAATAAGCAAACCCAGATTGCAGTTTCAATTATACTAATGCTCTGTTATATAGAATCAATAATGTAAGAATAAAACTATTCGTTTCCTTGATAATGAAGAAAAACCTTTCATGCCTTGCAAGTGCCTAAAATACTCAGTTAAGAGGACCCACTTAAACATTCTGATATAATATACATATAAAACCTGAATAAGTGCATAAACTCAGGCTACGCTTAATTCCAAGAAAGCTTCTCAAAACAAAGTTCATGAACAAATTCCATAGACTAAGGCTTGAACTTCTTTCAGGGCCATCCGTGGGGCGATGGTAAAACTAAAAAGCCAACATCCCTCTGCCTCAACATCAGAACATCTCAAATTCTTTAGTTAAGGAGGCCGAAAATAAAAAATTCTTCCTGTCAGAGCGATCGAATTTCGTTACGCTAGAAATTCGAGAGAGAGAGAGAGGGTTCGCCGATTATTTATTTATTTATTATTAATCCGCGGTGTCATAGTTTGAGCTCTATAATGTTAATAACTCATCTCACCCTCCAAAGCAAAACGCATAACATGCCTCAACCTAATTCCACTAGAAAATCGATAGTAAAGAAGGGTCTCCGCGCTCACGAAGAGGATCGCGTACTCTCTTCTGGAGGTGTCCACGATCTGGCAAGACGCGAGGGCAAGGTGGAGGTCTTGCCCGTGCCGGATTGCGCCTGAGCGATCACGTCTCGGCCTCGGACAATGGGGACCACGGCTCGCTGTTGAATCGCCGAGGGCTTGTCGAACCCGTGGCCGTAGATCCCACGGAGGACATCGTCGCTCAGGCCCATGCTGTCGAAGCTCGACACGGCCTCCACGCCTGGCGCCGTCTCGAATGCCGCCGACGCCGCCGCCGCCGGGGCGATCGGGTCGCCGGAACTGGCCTTGCCATCAAGGACGTCGCCATTACCGAATCCGAAGAGATGAGGAAAGGGCAAGAGAGCAATCTCGTCTCTCTCCCGAGTTGATAGTGAGCTCGAGAGAAGGAGCCGTGCAGAAACGCGCGTTATATATATACAGGAAAATTTTAAATAAGGAGAGGAGTGCCTTTTTTAATTTTTTCAAATAAAGGGTCTGAATGGACTTATGTCAAATAAAATCTTGATGACTATCTCGTCTAAGAGTATCAAGACCCAAAATTCCAAATACTAGCTTAAAGTGTTTTTATTTTTAGAATAAAATTTGAAGTGAATGTTATGCCGAATGTGAATTTAAGTGTGTTACATTTTCCGAATAAGGGTTTAAAGTGATGATGTTGGTATCTTGGGCATTTTCGTCCTTTATATTTCTTGTTTTTCCTTCCTTTTTTTTCATTTTTTCTTCTTTTTATTCATAAAGAAAACAAATTAAAAAAGAAGAATAATTTTAAAAAAGTAATAATTGACCTAAAAGAAAACACATAGAGAGGGTTGGCTGTTGAAATGTCAAATAAAAATTGCATTTTGAACAAATAAAAGGAAAAAAATGAAAAGAAAATAATCAAACTTAAAATCGGTGAGGATAATGATCAGATTGATAAATCAAGGAAAGTATAAAAAATTATACTCATCAGTGAAATTTTATTCGCAAAAAATCAAAATAAACTTGGATGTGTTTACATTACAGTAAGTGAAAAGCCGAAATGTCGATTTACATGACAAATCAAGGTTGAAATTCTGTAATTCCGCAATCAATGAAGCATAACTTTCTAAAGATCAATAGAGGTTTTCACTATCAAAGGGCTACAGTTCGTGAGAAATGGAGCGGATCCGAAAGCAAAAAAATTCGAGAGAAAATAGGTGTGAAAAAGGTCTTCGTTCATCTTGGGCAAAGAGAAAAGCATTTCCTCTTTTCCCTCTCTGAAAAAAAAGAAAAGTCAGCCAAAAGTTTGCAGAGAGGGAGCAGGAAGAGACGCAAAGAGAAAATATTGGGTGGGTTTAACCCAACACGTAGGCGGTGGGTTAAACCATTCAGCGATCGCCCGCGTGGCGCCACGTAGGCGAGGGCGTCGGGCGTTCAAAATTCCGCACGGGCGCGTGTGGGGCCCACCACTCGGCGCTCCACCGCTTTGCTCTCCTCTGCAACGCCCGAGCCCCTGTCGAATCGTCCTCTCTCTCCTCTCTCCTCTCTCTCTCTCTCTCTCTCCTACCTCCGTTCCGTTCCGTTATGCGGAGGAGAACAAAAATCACAAACTGCGTTCCCTCTTTCCCCCTCCTGCTCTCTCTCTCCATTCTCGACTCCGACGCTCCTCAAGGCGGTTGCCTTGGATGCCGGAAGACGCCTCCGCCTCCGCCTCCGCCCCGACTCCGACGCTCCTCAAGGCGGTTGCCTACGACACGGCGCCGCCTCCGCCTCCGCCTCGACGCCCTCTCGCTTTTCCCGCTGACACTCCTCAAGGCGGTTGCCTCGAGCGCCCGGCGACGCTGACGACGACGCCTCCGCCTCCGCCCCGCCTTCGCCCCGAGGCCGACGTCGGCCGGCGCCCTCAGCTTCCGCTTCGGCGAGGGACATCGGACCTGCCGAAGAACACGGCCAACTATCTGTCGGTCCTTTCGGCACGAAGGTTAGCCTCATAGAGTGGATTGCGAATCCGAGATCTGCATTTTTATCTCTTCGACATGTATTCTTACCATGAGATGTGATAGTTTGTGTCTATAGACTGTTCTGTTTACACTTGGAGTGCATTATTGGTCTCATGCTGCTTTTGATAGTTGTATTTACTTATTATTTAATCATTGTTCGTTTGATGCGCTACAAGTAATGTCTCGCGTTTGATGTTTATATATGGATCTTGCGATGAGTTCCTTTCCATTTTGTGAAGACGTTCAAGTCAGAAGACTGCGGTTATAGGCACTTCTAAATATTTGAATGGGAGAGTTTTTGGTTTTTCTGAGAATGTTAGATTAGTTAATCGCTATATGTTCAAATGATGCGGATGTTTTGTCTTTTTCTGTTTCTGAACAGCGCTTCTGTGAACTCATGTTTGTCACTTTGCATTCAATTTTGTCGATCTTGAAACAAAGTGATAAATACAATTGACTGTTGTTTTTCCCTATTTGGTAAGTGCTTATCACAAAATGAAATCATTGGCTCAACAGGACTAGTAAAGCTACATTGACCAATAATTTTGATCAGAACAGTATAGAATTTTTGGTCAATTATGCATTGTGAAACTGCGATTTGGGGGCTTTACGTGCATTCTTATGATATTGGTCAGTAAACAGAAAATGCAACTCAGTGCTGGGAGTTTATAAAGTTGTAGAGGCATGTCGTTTGGTGGCTGATTGTTCATTTCGAGTCCAAGTTTGACAACCAACGAAAGCTGTTTACCATTGATTATCGAGTTAAGGTAGGAGCCTGGGTTTCTTGGAGAAATGGTTTGCTCAATTACTACAGACATCAGCATAAATCCTCGCTAATCATTTGCTCCATCATGCAAGAATGAGGACGAAGTAGCTGCAAAAGAAAAGGAGAGAGAATGCCACGATGAACACTGAGTAAAGTACTAACTTCTCAAGCAAAGAAAGAAGATGCCTTTATGTTCTTCCCAAGGTTAGTCGTTCTTCACCCCCACAAAAAAGTGAAAATTCAAAGATTTAAATGCATGAAGTGTTTATAAATATCAGCGTCTCTGTTTTTTAACTTCCATCCCTTGTGACCTGATAATAGAATGTTACCATATTTTTTTCGATTCGGGCGTCATCAGAATTTTCCTTGGGTCATTTCTGTCATGTGGTAGAATATCGATTCTGTCTCGTGTACTTCTTTTCTTGCGGAGTTTCTGGTGTTTCATCCAAGGTTGGTTGGGTCTCCTAACTTCATCTGGATTCGTGCATGATATCGATCTCATTTAATATTTGCCTTCGGAATCATGGGTTGACAATTTGACATGATGTTATCTTCTTCATTATGTTGTTGTTGTTGTTGTTTTCTCCAATCCTGATAAATGATCTGGCATAGCTGTAGATGATTCTTGTTTTTAGTATGGTCAGTTCGATCTGGGCAGTGACTTTCTGTTGATTCAGTTGCTATGGAAACTGAATGAATGGATTAGCAGTTCTTCTATCCTTTTCCCGAGTGTTCGTTTCAAAATGAGGTCCCAAGATAATGGATAGATATATATATGCATATCATTATATTTGTGTTGGCTGTATTAGGACATGAACATCCACAGTTCTATACAGCAAGAGTTTGATTTCTGCCTTTTGATTTCCCTGTTTAATTCAAGAAATTTCTTCTCTACTTGGAAATGCTGTGGCTCGAAGAATTGTCAGTAACAATCAACCTTTGATCCCAAATCTCTCTTTCGCAGTTATGCATCATATCAGAGGCTGCAATATGCAATTGTATAATATCTGTCTCAAGTCATCTGTTCTTTTCTTATATTTCTGGGCCTTTTTTTGGCATTTGTTGTCGATTCTAGCAAGTACTCTTTTTAAGTGCTGGATTTTAGGGGGAGAGAAAAAATAACCGAATCATTGGCTGGAATGTGGTCATTTTGGCACATTGCAATATTTAAATTTGTTGTTGGGAAATGCATAATGTAATTGCCAAGCCTGCTGTTGAGTGATTCGACCCATGCAAGCATAACTGCTAATGGTGACATGATATTGTCAATGTGTTCTGTGACATGTCATATCAGATTCATATCCACTTTTTGATAGATTGTTGCCAATGGTGATAGGCATGATACAGATTGGAGTTCAATCCTTGATGTGAATAATCTCCAACATGATGTCTTCTGTAAATCAATCCTGGCATTTTCATGGGTTCTTGTTTGGTTCCAGAAAAATTTTAGCAATAGTTTTGAGCAAAAGGAAACCAGAGCTAGACGTTCTTTTGCCATGGTGCGAGTGGAATTGCATCTAACAATGATCATTGTCTTGATCCTTCCTAATCTTTAAGGCACACCATATCACAGCTTAACTGTTATCGCCCAACAGCTTTGTATGCATTTCTAAGAATGGCTTTGTACATCATCAATCCATATTGATGGACTTGTTTTCTTTGTTCTAGTTATGGGAACAACTTGCGTTTTGTGCCATAAAACTTCGACTCCACTTTTTTTGCCACGAGCATCTGTTGTCTAGTTAAGGGTTAACACCCTGATGCCAATGTTATTAGAATCTCACTTTCTCTTATTTGACTTTCCATCGTGCTAGGAAAGTTGCAATGTATAGGTTAATCTAGCCAGTTTGTTGGGAGAAACATGACCACTGGACTGACTCATAAAGTTCGGCTAGTCAAGTGTCCAAAATGTTGGCAGCTTCTTCCAGAGCCAGCGTATGTTTCTGTGTACCAATGTGGTGGATGCAGCGCTGTCCTTCGGAGGAAAGTGTCAACTTAGTGTATGAATTATTGGGTTTACAAATTGATCGTGCCCTTGCTAATTTTATTATGTGGTCACTATTTCAAGCATCATCTTCAATACTTAAATAATTAGGTATTCTGATTTGTATTCTTCATCGTGGATGCTTTTAGATGGTGTCTTTCTCAGCAATTGTAGTATAGCATCTCTTCCATCGGATTGATTCTTAAGCTGAAAGGATTTGAAATACATTAACTGCAAATCTCTGGATTCTATTTCTGATGCCAGCTGTAACTTTGTAGGGAGCTCGCGCATGGATGCTTTTGGTGGAAAAGCTACTTCGTTTATCTAATCATTGTTCGTTGAGACTAATCTGCTTTGAGCATATTGCAGGAATATTGGTACCTTCATCCTCTCTGAGTTATAGTCCACAATGAGTTGAGCAAAATGCTGTGTGCTTACCAAAATAATATCTGAACTAGTGACCTCAAAGGAGTATTTTACTATAAAGTAAATGCAGGTCCATCATGCTATCTAGTTAATTCCTCCTTCTTTTCTCCCTGAATAATGCAAGACACTGGGTGAGCTTTGCATTTTGCATGATGCTGATCTCTAGTCTGATTGCTGCTTAAACAGGCCCGGGTATCTGGGTTTGGAGGATGGTTCCTTTTGAGGCTCTTGCTTTATGATCTTGTTCTTCCTCTTAACATTGAGGTAGAGGAATCTCTTACACAAGCTACCATAAAAATGATTTTTATTGGATTAAGAATTCAAATCAAAATTTACTGCTGTAGGCACTCAACTCACGATGACGCTGTAAAACTTGGACTTGCCGTGCTTGGGGCTATTAAGGAGTTTGCAGCTTTGGATACATCCGCTTTAGACAAGTTTGTTCAAGTATCATGAGCCGATGATGCAGAGCGCTTTGGTACAAGTATCTTTCGGCACATTATACTGGCAGTTAAAGTCGGCTTTGCGTCTACCTCTGTACAGTACGTATAATCAGTGCGTCAATCTCTGATTCTGAGGAGGTTCATTTTCCAGATGGTTTCGTCACAGGCACTCAGTACTGCTTGATGGCTATGTTTACTTTAGTTTTTACTTATGTTCCATGTATGCAACAGAGATGTTCTGATAAATAAGAAACGTTCTTCGGGCTACCAGAATTTTTCGGAGGATGTTTGAAGTTGTGATGCAAACTAGTTTTTCTCGTTTTATAATCTTCGATTAATTTTGATTGCGCGTATCTCCTGATCATTGTTCTTTACATGGAATGTGCATTTTCTGTGCTTAAATGTTGTGATGTTTCCAAAGACATCCCACGCGTCTAATGTTTGTAATGATGAAGACTCATATTGGATGTCTTGATGAACTGACCTAAATCTCTTTGTGTCCAGCAACTTTGGCTCACGTCCCGTTTCTTTCTGGTTCATGAAACTATTTTCTGAGCGTGAACTTAGTATTTGGGAGGTGGAACAGAGGCTGTCTCTTCAAGATACTGATTACTTGCCCCGCGGTTGATCTAATATTGAGGTCAAGCACCATGTACCGCGCCAAATGGGGATCACATCCTCTGAGATTGTAGGCTATGTCAGAAAGAGTTTGAGGTTTATCGCGGTTCACAGTGCAAAAGGTTTTTTAGTTTCGTCTCTCTTTTTACTTTGTAGTGATGGCCGATGATAGCAATGAGGTTCCGCATGATGAAAGCCACCGCATGAACAAGACTATTATTGTACTTCTCGTTAAAACATACCGAAGCAGAAATTCCAGGAGTTGTCATGTGTGGAATCTCTGCTACTACACATGACAGTCTTCCTACCCATTGTTTACTGTTCTTGACATTAGACAATGCCGCCTTGTATGCATACTCCAGGGATTCTTTGGATGTTAATGTTCATTCAATGGATTGGGTCTATAAATGATTACCTTATTTAGTATTCTGAAAAATCAAAATGAGGAGAAACATGAAAATCATGAGCCACTATAAGGACTTAATGGGAAAAATAACTATGGGGGAGAGGGAGGAGAAACATGAATCTGGATCGAGGCAAAGTATTCACCTTCTTAACTTGTATGAATTTATTGGAAAAGAGCATTTGATTCAGGCAAAAAGCAACATAATAAAGTATAGAACCTCCTCTCAGCACCACTTGATTATCGTTCCGCTCCTAGCTCAATACTACTACAAAACACGAACGTCACAGGCAAAATCGCAGAGCAAGACTTGCAAATCATGCTCAGCGGCTATGAATGATGAAAGACATACATGTAGTACCATAACTCACACCCACATTACAACTTGAGGAAACGAACTCCTCAATTGCAGAGATGTCCCTGATCCTCTTCAGAGTCTCCTTGCTGGGCTGGTCATCAACTCCAATTGCCATCATGGCTTGCTTTCTCAAGGTGCAATCCTACCAATGCTCATGAAACTGACGTGGCATTCTCTTCTCCCAAAATGCTTCCTACTGTGCCAATCATACCTGGCTGATCAACTTGCCTGCACAATATGATGCTTCCCTCCAAGCTCACATCCACTTCGAAAGATCCACCTTTGTGAGATGTGGGATCCCATCCTTCACCCGCCCCTCAACCGTGATCTCCCAGAATCTGAAATGGCGCTGGCAAATCTTGATTCCACATTTGCAATCTGAACCTGGACATACTCAAGAGGACTCTCTGGTGAACCATCTAAGATGACCCGCTCCTCTGGTTATTCTCAGTCCTCTCTGCTTAGCAGTAAAATCTGCATTGACCAAGTTCACAAAGACATCGGATATGGTTCAATTATACCCTTAGTAATCATAGCACGGAGTAGTCTAGTGTCGAGATCATCAGGTGCTCTTGCAGAAGCATATGTCACTTTTATGGTTTTTACACCACTCCCACCCACAACTAATTGAACGGCCAGTCTCCCAAGCTTTCAGCAAGTACAACAAATGGTTTCAGCTCTGTAAGAACCTGCAGCTAAAAAGGAATGTATAAAAGAACTCAAGATTTATGTTACTCAAGCATATCTTGAGCCAAGTTCTGCCTTCTGGATCTTAAACAAAGCACCCTCAGGCATCAAAATCGTCATTACAGTCATTCAGAGTTACTTGTCTATCACCACATTATTGACCCACTTCCTAAAGGAATCGACCAAGGGGAAGCATCTCTTACAGTCTTCAAAGCTCACTTCCTCTGCTCATCTTGTACTGAGAGGAAGCTGGATTTGGGCCAAAGCCAAACATCAATGAAATTAAACAATTGTATACATATCGGATGATTCAATCAACCACCTCAGTAAAAAATGTTTGCCAGAAAAGATCAAACTTCTACTGAGCACTGACAATCATTCTCATTCTCCACGGTACATATCAAACAATTGGACCAACATATTTTACGGTCCTCAAAATCTCACTTCCTCTATTCATCTTATACAAGAGGAAGCTGGATTTGGGCCAAAGCCAAACATCAATGAAATTAAACAATTGTACACATATCAGAAATTTGCAATTGATCGCCTCAGAACAAATCTTTTGCCAAAAAAAGATCAAACTTAGAGAGAGCACCCATAGTCATTCTCCTCCAAATCACACATCAAGCAAGTTCCATCACAACAATTATGCATCAGAGCCCAAGCCATGATAAGATATGTCAAATACTGAGAGCACATATATTGAAGATTGAGAGGAAACAGATTGGGGATAAAAGTTAGAAGTAGACCAAGAGATGCCAAACAGCCTTCTCCAGTAGAAAAAGTTCTTGATACCTCAGCAGGAACCATCGGCGCATTGACAGCAGTAGCAGCCAACTCTCCTTTTAGAGCTCCAATGATAGCTTCAGCAATTTCAATAGCTACTCTCCTTCCTGGCATGTCAAGTGACCGTTTTATATGCTTTCTAATAATAGAGAAAGTTAAAGTTGGGTAAATTGTAACTGTTCACAAACCTGTGCTTCTGTGGTACTGGCTCCAAGGTGTGGGGTCACCATGACTCTTCGTGTTGTACCAACTCACTGTCCTTCGCTAGTGGTTCCTCTGTGAAGACATCAAGTGCCGCCTGCAACAAGGCTACTATGTGCTTCACCTCCCAAGGCAGCAAGAAGGAAACTCAACATTTCAGGATATCAGATAGCAATACCTGAGCAACAATTCCAGCATCCAATGCCCTCACAAGAGCTTCTTCATCAATCACTCCTCCACAAGCAACATTGACAATTCGAACTCCTTTCTTCATCTTTGCAAAGTCTCATCATTGAGAACCTTTGATGTAGGTGTCAGGGCATGTGTAATGAAAACAAACGCAGCTGCTATGGCTTCATCAAACCCACACAAAGTTCCCACCCCACCGCGCGTGCTTGATCTGCGGGGGCATAAGGGTCATGTGCATCGCCATGCAGTACATGCAGACCTTTGCACCGACGGTCGACTTCTGATCCAAACCTTTCCAAAAACCCATAATGGCAAGCGTTTTCCCAACAAGGGACACACCCACATTTGTTTCTTTGCCACTTTCCTGCATCAAGCAAAACAACCATATGTCAAAGACCAACATTGGTATAGCCTTAAGAAAATGTTGGCAACTCACTGTCCCCTATAAAACTTAAGCATTGACATAACTAAGGAGGCAAAATCCAAAAACCCGTGCACCTCCTATCAATAGTAGCATGACAAGCTGCTTTAGCTCATTTACTGATTGCACAACTCAATTATTCTTCTAGTTTTGCTTTATGGTATGATGTTGAGCAAACATGCATAGTGGTTGAAATTGCTATTCATATTGATTGTGCAGTACCGGTCAATTCATATCTCTAAAGACTTGAAGGCAACCCCTTGCTTGCAGCGGCCATTCCAATCTCTCCAGCTGTTCGTCCTCCATAAGCTCCATGGATTCCTTGGCAACTCTGCAGAGCAGTGGCCTTCTCCACTGCAGCTTTTCGTCTCTCTTCTTCTTTTCTCTCGAAGCTCTTCTTTGTCTCTTTTTCTCCGCCTTCCAAACAAAAAAACCCAGAGAAGTTGGTAAGAAAGAAAAGAGAAAAGAAGAGATGCTACTAACCAATCAAATAAAGCAAAAGAAACTAACTAGTGAAAATGCAATATCAAGGCTCCAAATACTTTTGTAGATTCTTTCTGCAAATACTACTCCTGTCGCTCTGATTCTAGCTTTTGCTCACGTAGCATCTCTCCCTCCTCTCTCTGCTGTTCACGCATCAACCTTTCTTCTTCCTTCCTTCTTTTCATGATCAAATCTTTCCATCTCTTTCCTCATTCGTTCCTCAGACTGCAAGAAAAATACAGGATATCAGTACATGCCAAAGTTTTATCCACCAGCTCACATATCCTTAACACTCAGCACAACTCTTCAAAAAAAAGAAAAGGAGGAGAAAAGTGAGGACAGGGAAAGAAAATCAGTCAATGTCCAAGTTTTTCTCTCGATCTTCTTCGCATTAACAGGGTTCAGTATCCTCTGTTTTCCGCATCCACTCTCATTCCATCCACTTTCCTTCATTTCGCAAACAAAGACTAAGAGAGAGAATCGAACCAAAAGGGAAACTCCTTTTGTCCCTTGTCACACTTTCATTGAGAACTCATGACGTCGGCGACCCAATGTGAAGGAAGATGGAAAGTATGATGACAAAACAATGCCGAATACCTCCGATAAAACTCCAACATTCATGCAGAGAATATCCACTTAGGTTTAGTGCGATGGTTAATCTTTCTTTGTTTAATATCAGTTCTAAATGTGACCTTGTAAGCAAGAAGGTTGTTATTTTTAAATGAAATCAATGTTGTGAGTTCCCACCCATTTGTAAAAACAAGGAAGTAGGTATCGCCTGAGCTCTAGTCAGTATGACCGTTGTCCTCCACGAATCAATCGAACAAGAATGCACACTAAACCACAGCGCCAATGAATCGTCAAGTCACACAGATTTGATAATGCAGGCTACCTTTCCCAATACATAACATGAGGAGGCAATTATATTGTTGATGCAGGGAATGACCCCTAGTAAGACCATGAAAAAGGCTGTGGTGAATTTTAACTGATAGAAAATGCTGATCAAAAAGTGAGATTGACTAATCAATGTGTGGAGGATTGTTTCAATCGACTCATATATACAGAAACTTCCCAGGGCAAAAACTCTGTCAACATCCAATGCCATGTACCGTTCCAAGTGATTCACAGAACACACCTCTCTCTCTCATTCTTCCTTTCTTATAGCCAGCACGGAAGCAGACTCCATGCTATTTATTTGATACATGTACAAGCACGAATGTCTGCTGCAAGGTTACCTTTATACCCAGTAGTGCCATTAACTGGAAAATGAACTCTGGGTGACCAGGCCAAGCCGCTCCTGTGACCAAGTTTCCATCGGTGAAGCAGCGATCCATTGGATCAGGTTCTAACCATGTGGCGCTGGCTAGTACCACGTCGAGCTTCGCAGCAGGATATGCTGTACATTTCTTCCCCTGCAACAAATCACGATGAATACACCGGTTATACCCTGATGATCTCAAGATACAATAACACAGAATGCCATTCAACTTCAGAAAATTTTCATGTCAAATGCTAAAACTCAACAGGGCCTCATTTCCACTGGCTCTAATTTCATTTCATCACACTTTAATACCACACCAATCTGTTGAAAAGCCTTATACATTTAAACTTGAATAGCAGATAAGGGACATGTGCCTATATCCGTGACTTTTTCTGATATTCTACCTTAGTGTTCGATTGAAATATGGAGAAGTTCACAATCACAGACACCAAGAGTCGCAGTTAAAGTAGTCGCCACCACAAGAAGTTCTCAAGATCATTATGAGCATTCTCAAAAGACCGATGAATTTATACAGAAACTCCTACAACTGCTACCAGATAACATGCTAATCAACAGTTTTGTCCCATTATTAATATCCATTATCCAGAAACAACCTTGAGAACACCAGCAGCAGCCAGAATCTGCTGCCCATGGCAAATGGAGGCACTGGCTTCTTGGCCTCCATGAAACCTTAACTAGAGCAATCACTTTCCCATCCAAGGCCAAATATTCTGGGGCACGACCTCCAGGGATGACAAGGGCATCATAACTTGAGGCATCCAAACCTCAAAGTCAGCTGTAAGAGTAAATCATGGCCAGGTTTCTCGTTGTAAGTCTGGTCACCTTCAAAATCATGAATTGCAGTTGGGCAAGTGTCACCACTCTTCTTCTTGGGGCAGACTGCATCAACATGGCACCCTAGAGCTTGAAGAGACTGAAAAGGTACGTATACCTCATAATCTTCCATGTAGTCTATAATAGCAAGCCATGGGCAAAAGGTTTTATCAAACTCCGATTAAACTGTATGGCCTCGTGACATGTTAAGTAGAAGCGAGCTCGTGACAAACCGCCCAAATTCATGCACAAGCGCAACTACTCATAATGTCTTTTTCCCTTTCAGATAAAGTATAAATTCAACATATGAGCAATGTAACTCGTTTTTCCTATTTAGTCATTCTTTGATTGAAAAGTGAATTTGATTAGTTGAATACCAGAAAATAAATAAGTTAAATGAACCATCCATCAAGGATAAGGATAAGTATTGGGTCCATGACAATCTTCACCTGGAATTGCTTAAGAGTA